>NC_090178.1:51544461-51576961 GCF_024679245.1 Pseudorasbora parva
TCCTCTCTCTGTGTGTGTGTGTGTGTGTAGCGCAATCTCTCCTCTCTCTCTGTGTGTGTGTGTGTGTAGCGCAATCTCTCCTCTCTGTGTGTGTGTGTGTGTGTAGCGCAATCTCTCCTCTCTCTCTGTGTGTGTGTGTGTAGCGCAATCTCTCCTCTCTGTGTGTGTGTGTGTGTGTAGCGCAATCTCTCCTCTGTGTGTGTGTGTGTGTGTAGCGCAATCTCCTCTGTGTGTGTGTGTGTGTGTGTGTGTGTGGTGGGGTTGACGGAAGTGGCCGTATTTGTACTTTTTTTTACTATTGTTTTATACACAATATTCACGTCAACTATCACAAACTATGCATCATTTGAAAGCATGTTCTAAACTAGGGGTGTGCTCAAAATATCGATTCTTAGATACATACCGATATAATAAAAAAGGATACAGTATCGATATTATAGCCCTTAGTATCAATACTCCCCCCAGCCATTAGGGGGCGCAGCGACACCCGCGAGTTAAAAAAAACTCATGGAAAATGTTGAAGATTTTAGAAGCGCAGTTGTCCCTAAAGGCAGATGTTTGGACACACGCAAAGGAAGGAAACCAAGGGATCGATAAAACAAATGCAATCTGCAAGCATTGCCAGGCTTCTATATGCTACACCGGTAATACAGGGAGCGTACACAGTGCGAATTCGGACACTCGGGAGGTCGTGAGATATTGCAGACGCTACGAGTCATTCAATTTGATCATCGCATCAAATCAGCTGGTACACGGCACGACAGTTTGCACCGCGATCACACGAGTTTTCGTGTTAAACACAGACACCGGAGCTTTCAATGTTGCTGCAATAGCTTCAGATACAAAAAAATAAAGAAAAAATATGTGTGCAAATGATTTGTTGAAAAGCAGAGAACAGTAGCCATTCCCTTTAACCGAAACAACCAGAGGGAGAGAGAAGGGTGCACGTGAGAGAGAGAAAGTGTGTGTGTGTGTGTGTGTGTGTGTGTGTGTGTGTGTGTGTGTGTGTGTGTGTGTGTGTGTGTGTGTGTGTGTGTGTGTGTGTGTGTGTGTGTGTGTGTGAACGCTGTAGCCTATGTTTGCAGCCACTGAGCTAATAATACTCATAGATTGAGCCTATGTGAAGTGCTTGTGCATGATTTGGCAATAGGGGACAGCCATATAAAAATATATCAGCCGGTAAAAATCGGGCCGACTCCCCGAACTTTTTAAACATGTTTAAAAATTATCGTAAGATCGGGAGGTGCTCGTGAGTTATCCTATCCGTCGTCATAGGACAAAGCTAGCATTACCAAGATTATCCTTTTCTCAACCTGCCTTTTTGAGGACAAACCTGGTTTAGCTTTAAGATTTTTAAAAATCCATCCAGTTATGAGGTAGATTAGATTTGTTGTTGTGCCAAATGTTAAAGCAAGATGTAGCATTTAAGTGATTTCATAGTGAAATATTTTATGGCAGTACATGGTGTCACAACAAATGAATTATAAGAAGATATAACAAGAATAAGCGTAATAATAAGATGTTGTGCTTGTGTGAGCTCAGACTGTTACCCTTGGAAAGTTAAATGTTGACTTGTGGTAATTTCCAGATTAATACAATTTGTGTACAATTAATCAGAGCACTTAAAGTTGCAAATATTTAAGCAAAATGCACTGTTATAATGCACTTTTGTCTTCCATAAATTGAAGAAAAATGCAGAGTTCTGTTTGTTGAGTAAATGTGTTCAGCATTAACTAATTAACTCTGGCCCATGTATTTTTATTGAATCGTATCGAATTTTCACATTGTATCAAATCGTATCGAGACAGCTCTGTATCGAGGTATGTATCGAATCGTGACCTGTGTATCGAGGTATGTATCGAATCGTGACCTGTGTATCGAGGTATGTATCGAATCGTGACATGTGTATCGAGGTATGTATCGAATCGTGACCTGTGTATCGAGGTATGTATCGAATCGTGACCTGTGCATCGAGGTATGTATCGAATCGTGACCTGTGTATCGAGGTATGTATCGAATCGTGACCTGTGCATCGAGGTATGTATCGAATCGTGACCTGTGTATCGAGGTATGTATCGAATCGTGACCTGTGTATCGAGGTATGTATCGAATCGTGACCTGTGTATCGAGGTATGTATCGAATCGTGACCTGTGTATCGAGGTATGTATCGAATCGTGACCTGTGTATCGAGATATGTATCGAATCGTGACCTGTGTATCGAGGTATGTATCGAATCGTGACCTGTGTATCGAGGTATGTATCGAATCGTGACCTGTGTATCGAGGTATGTATCGTATCGCCAGGTTCTCCAAGGTATACAGCCCTATTCTAAACTGTTGGAAAAAGTCCTGCTTTTAATCATTAACTCAGATGCTACATTACCTTGACTCAGTGTGTGTTAGTGATGTATTTCATCTATCTGTGCTTTTCCTCTTAGATGTGACAGATCCTTGTTCTGAGCTCAACTGCTCTGAGGATGAATGGTGTGGGATGAAAAATGGTGTTTATGGCTGTTTATGTAAGAAGGACCGACCACAACCACATGCTGGCTCTTTTGGTTGGTATCATTCCACAATTAAATGTGAAATATAAGGTTTTTTTCAGTCATTAATGATCTTTTCCCCGATTTCACAGATGAGGCTTAAGCCTAGTCCTAGACTACAATGCATGTTTGAGCTGTTTTTACTGAACGCATCTTGCACTGTCATATCTAAAACTACATCAGTGCCATTGTTTCATCTCTAGATGCCTTTATTTCTCTCTCAGATTTCTCAGAAACCTGTGAAAGCAGCTCTGGCTCCATGTCTGTGTCTCGCTGTCAGCTCTTTGAGGCTGGTTTTCCAGCTGATGTCTTACACCTCAATGATCCCAGCTGCACAGAAAGATGGAGCGTTCCCAGCGCTTAAAGATCCCAGTCATGAATCAAGTTTTGTTGGCAATCGGTGCGTAAGTGCACACAATGTTAACAACATGAATGTATAGTGAATCAAAAGTTATCCAAGGATAATGCAATGATGTGTTGTGTGTGTGTGTGTGTGTGTGTGTGTGTGTGTGTGTGTGTGTGTGTGTGTGTGTGTGTGTGTGTGTGTGTGTGTGTGTGTGTGTGTGTGTGAGAATAGTTTGGAAACTATTTTATGTTTTTGCAAGGAAGTCTCTTATGCTCATCAAGCCTGCATTTATTTAATCAATAATACAGAAAAAGCAGTAGCCTAATATTGTGAAATGTTATTACATAATGTTATTTTCAACATTTTATTAATCAAAGAATCTTGAACAGAGAATCACAGCAGGTTCTGCACGACTGTTTCCAACATTGACATCAGATCCTCCTCTGAGAATGATTAGTGAAGGGTCATGTGACTCTGAAGACTGGAGTAATGATGATAAACTCAGCTTTGATCACAGGAATACTTTACATTTTAAAGTATATTAAAATAGAAACCCTTTATTTCAATAATATTTCGCAATATTGCTGTTTTTGTTCACATAAATGCAGGCCTGAGGAGCATAAGATACTCTTTCATAATGCTACATAATTATCAAAAATGGTAATATAATAAAGTGCTTTCAAGTCACCATTTCTCCAGCCTACACATCGCATAATAGGTGCAGGTGACACTTGGGCTTCATTAACTTATATAGTTTCATTAAACAGTAAATGGTGTATCAATAAACACAAACACAAGTGAATTCTTCTCACTTCTTACATGAATCAAATCCCATTTATTGATATAACGGTTTATACAAGTCCAGTTGTTTCAAAGCAGCTTCACAGTGTTAACAGGAAGATAATGCAACAGAATTTGATTCGGTTGTATAGTCATTCTGGAGAAAACAGTAATGTTATCCAGCTAATTTCAATTTATCACAGTGTCAATGTGGGCAGATCGGTAATATAGTTGAAATTTTAGTGTCCCCAACTGAGCAAGTGGCAAGGAACCAAAACTCCTCCAGGGCCAGAATGGAAGAAGAAACCAGACCGGTTCTCCTCTGGCCGACGAACAGACAGTGAATGATTCTGGCAACCTTACAGGTCAGAAATCATATTAGATCAATAGATATTCATAAGATAATTCGAAAGATTGGAGCCGTCACGCTCTACAGTAGAAGTAGAAGTCACAGCTTCGTAACACATTTGATAGATTAACAGAAATTTCTTACTCACTACATTATAAGAATCAGGACAAATGTCTAATCATCATACAATTCAATACATTTGGATAGAATATTACATTTCATTTGGTTGAATATATTTGCTACTTTAGAGAGTACACAGGCAGGTTAGCAGGCAGCAAATATGTAAACTAAGGCACAAATGAAGGTTATTTAGTGATTGTCTTCTTTTCCATCTGTGATTATAAGTCACATAAACGCAATGGCATTCTGTGACTGTTCTTGTTTTGATTCATAGGGAAGACAAACAGTGCAGACAGAAGAAAACAATGCTGGTGAGATAGTGCCATCTGCTGGCACAGCAGGCGAAGGACAGATCTCCGGGACGTGCAGACGGCAGGCTAATATACTGCATTACTCTTCAGGTGCTGCTTTCAAAATAAGCAACTCTTGCATAAATAATGAACAACATCTCAATATGAGACACTGAATGAGGAAAAATACATAAGTGCAGGCACGAAGATTCAAGTATTTTGGAAATAGTAAAAATAAAAACAACCAAACAACAAAAACTGCATCCCTGATATGATTCAAATAGCAGGTCAACATGCACCAGTGTTTTTTTCTTCTTCTTCTTCTTCTTTTTTTTTATTTTTTACAATTGCACATATTATATTTCCTAGCTGCATTTCAAGTAATAAATTTTAAACTAATATAAAATCTAACTTTGTTGCCTTGTTTGATCAAGGACCAAAAGTCGGAAATTAAAAACAATAAAAAAGAGAATCAATAATTTTAAATAAATTACGAATAATATATTAATAGACGTGTCAAGTGAGTGTCAAAATATAGGAAAAACAATAACAGAGTAAACCGATAAAAGTAAACGCAGAAGGCAGCCAGATTTCTCTCAGATCTTCTCCGTCTCTTGGCTTTCTGAAGGATCAGTCAGACTTTGAGATTGTTGACTATATTTAGGATGTCCTTTAGCTGTGCCTTTCTTATTCCACTCCTCATTGATCTCTGCTAATGTCCTCCCTTTGGTTTCAGGTAAAGTGAAACTGATGAAAAGACACGCAGCCACACAAACACCACAGAAGGGGATAAAGCAGAACTGTCCCAATCCATTAACTATGAATGGAAACGCCATTCCAACGAGGAAGAGGTTTAGCCACATCATGGAGCCGGCGGCCATGTAGGCTGCAGGCCGGGCCAGCTGGTCAAACAGCTCGGCAGGAAGGATGCCGGTGACTCCTGCGGGGCCGATACCAAAGCTGAAGATGTAGCAGAACACACAGACCATACTCAGATAAGGCATGCCGGCCACTCGGCCCTCCAGAGAAAGAGCAGCAGTGAAGACTAACGCCCAGCAGGCCATGCACAGATAGCCGCATGCGAGGAGAAGCCTGCGGCCAACACGCTCGATGAGCAGATTACAGGCCAAAGCCGCACCGAACTCACACGCTCCTGTGCCGATGGTCACATACTGAATCTTATTCCCTGGAATACCGGCTTCCTGAAAGATATACGAGGCGTAGAAGTAAATGGAATCATTTCCACACAGCATCATGGCACTGCTGGCAGCCATTACAGTGCAGAGCGGCCTGCGGAGACTGCGGTCCTGGAGCAGATCCCACAGACTCTTGGCATGAGCTTCCCCAGCTTCAGCTCTCTCCTGGAGGATCTCTTCCATCTAATCAGGGCTAACGCTGCTCGCTCGGAGGCGCTTCAGGGCCTGGCCGCACGCCTCTCTGTCCCCTCGGTCAATCAGTAAATAACGCGGGCTCTCGGGAAACCAGGGCAAGGTGATCAGCTGCACTAGTCCTGGGACAGCATTGCTGGCCAATAGATAAGGCCAGAGAGACTCACTCCCCAAAACTTCAGTCAGACCTGTAATCTGGCCGATCAGGATCCCTAAAGCGGTGAAAACAGCCGAAGAAAAGGCAACAGCGCCTCTCAGGTCCTTAGGTGCGCTCTCTCCGAAGTACATGGGCTGGACGTTCATACTAACACCAGCATTGATGCCCACAAGCAGACGGGCGAGGATGATCATCTCAAAGGAGCCGGCAGATCGACTGCTCAGAGCCAGCACTGCACTCAGAAAGAGGAAGCCGTTGTTCAGCAGCAGGGCACCCTTACGGCCACACTTTATAGCCATTGGGCCAGCCAGCAGAGAGCGCAAAAGTCCTCCGATGGAGTAAGTGGAAACAATAAAGGACCATATCAGTGTCAGCTGACTCGGCTCAAGAGCTGCACCCCATCTCTCCATACAGGTCTCATTAATGAACTTCTGCACATAAGATGTGGGTGCATTAATGATTGAAATATTGTAGCCATACTGAAAAGTGCCTCCAATGGCTGCAGAGCACACAGTTAATGCAAGAGTGAGTGTGCAACCTCCTCGCTTCGTAGTTCCATTCATTTTTAAATAAATAAATAAGTATTATTTATAAACCAAAAAAATAAATAAATAACTCACATGTTAATATCTGTGCCATTATTGAGCAATTTTAAAAATACCTAGCAGGAATACATGCACATACAGTCCCCGGTGTCTCATGTCATTGAACTGCAGACGGAGCACTTCCTCAAAAATGAGGTCAGGCTATCACTCTTTCAAAATAAGAGTCCTTTGTGTGCAATATAATTACAGTTCCAATGAACTCTGTAAAAAGACCCTCAGGTGAAAGACTCAACAAGCCTATCTTAATCTGTAAACACTTTAAACCTGACCTGAGCCACCGCAGTTACTCAGTTAGAAGGGAAGAAAAAGGGGGCAAATGAAAAAGATAGAGGGAGATAAGAGAAAAAAAGAAGGGAAATGACTTCAGAGATTCTTCTTTCCTAATGTTTGCTTAGTGATGTAAGTTTATATGTGCTGGATAATTGAGCATTTATCTTACACTGTTTCCTATTGCAGCTTCTCACCAACACACAGGTTCCAATCCAGCCAAAGCCCTCGTTTGTAGAAGTTTTAATTTAATTAAATAATGCATTTTTTTGAATGCATACTGTTCCAGGGTTAATAAAACAGAAATTAAATGTATTTGTTCTCTTTTTGAAACTCTTTCTGGAATAATAAAATATACTATAGAGGGAATGCAATATATTATTGTGAACGAATGAAGAATTTTGTACATTTAGTCAATTGTACATTCGTCAGTTCTAGTTAAAGATGCAACCCAAACAATTCGAAAAAATGTACACTTTCCAAAAATAACTAAATACTATATTAAGCTAATACAGTATACTATAATTAGTAATTTATCTTTTTACATTAAATGTGTTATATTGTGTACTGATGTCTTGTTATGACAAGCAATCACTTGCCAATGTATTTTAATTTTTTAGCAATATGTTAACAAAACAGTAATAAATATTACGTTCAATTTTTTTAACTAAACTGTTAAATGTTCAATGAAAGGTAAAAATAAGTTAAATAACATTTAGCACAACCATTATCAATGGTAAATGGTATTTTAACAAGGGTTCACATTAACCTGACTCAGATCAGTTTTCCCATGACCCTAACAGCACAACCCATATGGAATCTGATCTGTATGTGGTCCTAAATCCAATACTGGTCAGATGTTTTGGGAATGCAGCCTCAGTCTGAACAGTCAAATCTGAATTCATGTGGCTTTTACATCCACCCCAGGCTCATTGGAAATACATGACTCTGCCTACATTTTAGCCAAACCTGAAATATTTACCCCCAGGAACGTTTCCTTGCACTTTTCGGGTGAAACGTCCACCAGAGGCGCTAAGCGGTATACATTTTTCTCCGTTCCAGATGCATGGTTATTAAAGGTTATAAACACGTCAGTATCAGTAAATGATGTTCAGTTTTCTCAGTGTATACTAAGTTTAATATCAATTCATTATTTTCAAGCTTTGAGGTGCCAAGGATACATGTTTAAGGACAACGTCAGACGACCATATTGTCAGAGTGGATGGGAATTACCGTATATAAATTCTTCTACTCCTCCTCCTGCAAGTACTGATACTGTTTTTTTGTCTTTTCTCCTCACACGTCTATAACATGCAGTTGTGTGAGCGTAGTTTGTTGATTTGATTGTTTTAAATAACATGAAATTGTGTAAGGTTTTATATCTTGTTTGTATATAGCCTTATATTTTTATAGTCCATAGATATAGACAGTACACTTCCATAGTAAAACATAAAATTGCTGCAAAATCATGGGCAATTAAAGTAATTAACTAACCTGTCTAATAATAATAATAAATTAATCATATCAATCAAATCATTTTTTTTACTTTTATATAGCACTTTTCAAGGCACTCAAAGCACTTTACATATAGAAGGGGGAATCTCCTCAACCACCACCAATCTGCAGCACCACCTGATGATGCGACGGCAGACATATTGCGCCAGAACGCTCACCACACACCAGCTGATTGGTGGAGAGGAGACCGAGTGATTAAGCCAATCAGGAAAGGGGGGTGATTAGGAGGCCATAATGGACAGGGGCCATTGGGCAAAATTGGACAGGAGGCCGGGGTTACACAGCTGCTCTTTTTCCAAAGGACATCCTGGGATTTTTAACGACCACAGAGAGTCGGGACCTCGGTTTAACGACTCATCCGAAGGACGGTGCTCTTTGACAGTATAGTGTCCCCATCACTATACTGGGGTGTTAGGACCCACACAGACCACAGGGTGAGCCTCACTAACACCTCTACCAGCAGAAGCCTGGTGTTCCCAGTTGGTCTCCCATCCAGGTAATGGCCAGGCTCAGCCCTGCTTAGCTTCAGTGGGAAACCAGTCTTGGGCTACAGGTTGACATGGCTACTGGCCAACTAGTTGTGTTAGTTTAGTAGCAGTCTAGTTGTGCTCATATTGGTAGTTTGGCATGCGCACACACACACACACACACACACACACACACACACACACACACACGCACGCACGCACACGCACAGGTCCTCCCCAAAAATTAGCATATTGTGATAACGTTAATTATTTTCCATAATGTAATGATAAAAATTTAACTTTCATATATTTTAGATTAATATTTTAATACTGATTTTAGCATACAGCTCATGAAAACCCAAAATTCCTATCTCAAAAAATTAGCATATTTCATCCAACCAATAAAAGAAAAGTGTTTTTAATACAAAAAAAAGTCAACCTTCAAATAATTATGTTCAGTTATGCACTCAATACTTGGTGGGGAATCCTTTTGCAGAAATGACTGCTTCAATGCGGCGTGGCATGGAGGCGATCCATTTTCAGCAGATGGAAGCATGAAGTGCCCCACAATCTCCTGATAGCGAGCTGCATTGACCCTGCCCTTGATCAAACACAGTGGACCAACACCAGCAGCTGACATGGCACCCCAGACCATCACTGACTGTGGGGACTTGACACTGGACTTCAGGCATTTTGGCATTTCCTTCTCCCCAGTCTTCCTCCAGACTCTGGCACCTTGATTTCCTAATAACATGCAAAATTTGCTTTCGTCCAAAAAAAGTACTTTGGACCACTGAGCAACAGTCCAGTGCTGCTTCTCTGTAGCCCAAAAGTGTCTTGACCTGGGGAATGCGCCACCTGTAGCCCATTTCCTGCACACGCCTGTGCACGGCGGCTCTGGATGTTTCTCCTCCAGACTCAGTCCACTGCTTCCGCAGGTCCCCCAAAGTCTGGAATCGGTCCTTCTCCACAATCTTCCTCAGGGTCCGGTCACCTCTTCTCGTTGTGCAGCGTTTTTTGCCACACTTTTTCCTTCCCACAGACTTCCCACTGAGGTGCCTTGATACAGCACTCTGGGAACAGCCTATTCGTTCAGAAATGTCTTTCTGTGTCTTCCCCTCTCGCTTGAGGGTGTCAATGATGGCCTTCTGGACAGCAGTCAGGTTGGCAGTCTTACCCATGATTGCGGTTTTGAGTAATGAACCAGGCTGGGAGTTTTTAAAAGCCTCAGGAATCTTTTGCAGGTGTTTAGAGTTAATTAGTTGATTCAGATGATTAGGTTAATAGCTTGTTTAGAGAACCTTTTCATGATATGCTAATTTTTTGAGACAGGAATTTTGGGTTTTCATGAGCTGTAGGCCAAAATCATCAGTATTAAAACAATTAAAGACCTGAAATATTTCAGTTGGAGTGCAATGAATCTAAAATATATGAAATTTTAATTTTTATCATTACATTATGGAAAATAATGAACTTTATCACAATATGCAAATTTTTTGAGAAGGACCTGTACACGTGTGGGTACATACATACAAACAACATACACACGTATGTGTGTATGAACATACATACACGTGTTTGTGTCTTTACGTACATAAATGTAAAAATGTTGTGTGAATGTGTCCGTGCTCAGGAAGGGCATTGTGTGTGTGTGTGTGTGTGTGTGTGTGTGTGAGTGTGTGATCCATACACTGTGAGAAGTATAAAGATATTAGTGTATAATACACATACAGTATTCGAGGTTATAAAGTACTAAGTGTATGTATCTGTTAAGGGTAATCTTGTTTTTCAATTTTCTTTAGCCCTTTGAGGTTAGTGGTGGAGTCTCTCCCAATACACACATCCATAAAGCACGCACGGAGAGGCATTCATAACAACAAAAGGCCGCGTTTTATTGATTACAATCTCCGGTTTACTTTCCAACAAAATACAACATTAAACTTTCAAAGAAAACTAAACATTCGCGTGAACAAACATGTGATTGAAGAAACTGTTGCTCTCCACACTCTAACCTTTCTACTCAACAATTCTAATTTACTATTTAGACCTGCACTTTCGCACCGTAGTGACGCACGAGTCAAGGAGGAGGAGCAAGTCAAATCATGCAAACAGGTTAGTCCAATTATTAAACATATATACAATATAAAATAAATTAATAAATAAATCTTTTTTCCTCTGGTAGTGCACAGAATTCCAGATATGGCTCCTACATCCTCGCCCCTAAATGTTAATGCCCAAAGCAGAACAATTACTAAACAATATTTTTTAGAAAGTGAAGTATGTCCGCGTTCTTATCAGTTGTTTTCCAATTTGAGCTTGATCCTCAGAAAGGCTTGGGAAAATGTAACGTTAGCTTGTGTGGACGCTACCGCACTACTTGATAGCTTCGCTACTGAAAAGCTATTTCATTGAGAAAACAGCGATGCTACCACCACGCTACTGAAAAATGTAGTTAAGCTAGTAGCGTCACTACTTGTAGCGACGCTACTGCCCAACACTGGCCGCTAGCACTAGACATAGTTCCTCCCCGACGCTTAAAGAAGATTAAAACAAATAATCCAGCGCCGTGGTACAACGAGCACACTCGGGCCCTTAAAACAGCAGCCAGAAAAATGGAGCGCAGAACTGGAGGTTTTTCGCAACTTGTGGAAAGAGAGCATGATGGCATACAGAAAGGCCATAAAAACTGCTAGATTTGCTTATTTCTCAACTCTTTTAGAAGAAAACAAACACAACCCTAAGTATTTATTCGATACAGTGGCTAAATTAACAAAAAATAAAGCTTCAGCTTCTGATGTTTGTAAACAGCACAGCAGTAATGACTTTATGAACTTCTTTACTAGTAAGATTGATAATATTAGGAATAAAATTATAACCATGCAGCCGTCTATTACAGTATCACTTCAGACAGAGCATTGTAGAGTCACTGAGGAAAAATTACACTCATTCACTGCTATAGGAGAACACACACACACACACACACACACACACACACACACACACACACACACACACACACACACACACACACACACACACACACACACACACACACTCATTCACTACTATAGGAGGAGAAGAATTGGCTAAACTTGTTAAATCATCAAAATCAACAACATGTATGCTTGACCCTATTCCGACTAGGCTATTAAAAGAGATACTTCCAGAGGTCAGAGATCCTCTGGTTAATAATCATTAATTCATCTTTGACATTAGGATATGTACCAAAAACTTTTAAGTTGGCTATTATAAAAGGTGCCATAGAATGAAAAATAAGAGTTCAGGACATGGACATCACATACAGTGAGTCTCAAACTAGTGTACTTCACTTTCTAGTGCACACTACCTAGTGTACTTCCCTATCTAGTGTACACTATCTAGTGTACTTCACTTTCTAGAACTAGAACTATACTAGAAAATTATGTATACTAGGTAGTAGTGAAGAAGTATGTAAGTGCACTTCATAGTGTACACTAGGTAATGAAGTATTTTTCGATGCAAGTGCGTGCTGAAACCTTTTACGCGGCACTCCGGTTGGGAAACACTGCATTAATCTGACGCACCACCATCCACAACATGTTTTACATTGACACATAGCATGCCTAATATGACTTTAAATTAAGATGGTTATTATTGGCAAACTGTTGAGCTACAAAACAAAGAAGAAAATATTAAAATATTGGCGATGACACGAAAATATCTCCAGAGACATCTGAACCCGGCTTAAGTCGCAATGACCTGATTGCTGGTCGTGCCGATTGATATTAATGTCTTTCTCTTCCTAATGGTAAAAAAAGAAGTTCCTGAAACGAATAACATACGAATCAGCTGGTCTTGTTGTGATGAAAACCCCCTAAGATGATTTTTGTGTATAAGTATATAAAGTGTAGTGTCAATAAAATCACTAATTTCAGTATTTATAATGTTATGAATTAAAAATTGAGTATTGTATCTCAAATCCCTTGGTATAATTTATCATTTACAGCAATAAACACAATTTACCTATTTTCGTCATTTTTATGGCTATGGCACTTTGACGATTATTATCTCATAATTAAATTTTGCGACTTTAGCCATGGTTTCACAGATGGGGTCACATATGTTTATTATTATTGTTATTCAATCATTAAATACCACCAGAAAAAACACATTATATTCATATAAATAGATTAGTCTATGTCGAAATAGATTTTTTCTTCACCATTATTTCTAAGCCTTAATTGTTGTAAAATACAGTGTTCCACAGATCACATCAGGTAATCTGTAATGTATCTGCGTGTTTTACACTCTTTTACCTCCAGGTCCTCTCTCGTCTGTGACTGGTGTCACTCGTCCTTAAATGCCTCCGAGCTCCCTCATGAGAGGACTCGAGACCGGTGTGGCTCGCAGGTGGCGCTCTTTTGCAATCACGTCCCCGGTCTCACTCGCTCCTCCCATGTCTCTCGCTCGTTCACCTCGCCACATACCCCCATCGCCCCTCGCAGGCCGGTACACCGGATACTGTGCCTACTCCCCCCCGGGGGGGCAATCAGTATGGACAGACGAGACGAGAGCAGCGGGAGACGGAGACCGACAAGACGATCTAAACCTAAACTTAAATGTTCAGCGTGGCACACTGAAGCTCAACACACAGTTGTCTTCATTTAAAAATAGCGAGACTAAATGATATTAAAAGTGTTGATGCCGCTCTCTCTCTCATTGTGGTCTTTGATCTCGACATGAGCTGAAAACGAAAGTTAAAGAACGACACATTCATTGCGTTTTACCGTGAAATGAGAGTTCCGAGTTTAAAATAAACACATTAATTATTTAACTCTCATCCACCTGCAATTTTTGGGATGTTTACCCACCTGAACAGTGGATATAACCTCAATCTGCTCATACTCCGAGTCCTTACACAAAACATTTCTTTCTGCAACATCCGTGTGTAGTTAAATGGACTAAACGAAGCGTCGAGGCAGATGATTTTGCATCGAGGATTTTTTTAATTCGAGTAACTCGATAAATCGTTTCAGCCCTAGTTGGCATTGATCTGCGCATGATCGGCACCAAATGCCAGGAAATCGTAGCCCGACAAGCCAGACCCACATTAAGATGTTTGGTCTGGAAACTCACCATTGGCAGCTCAATCCGAGGGGCGGGATAAACAGTTGTCTTTCAAACTCCCTCTGCACGCGATAGGATAGCGCTACCACCAACCAGAGCAACGAAGGTGAAGCAGAGCTAGCTGATAGATTTAACTTTCACCGTATCTGGTCGGCTAAACTCCGAACACATCTTCCCTTCTTCAGAATGACTTCAGTGCCGTTCTTTGTTCTTTTCTCAGAGAAAAGCTTAACTCAAGTCTTCCAGAGTCACGGCTAAAGCTGATTCGACAGACCGCCGTTCGCCAGTTTCTGTGTTTACTAGAAGCATGCAACCGCAACCCGGCCGTTGTCATTATGGCCCCGCCCACCGACTCTATACACGATGTGATTGGCCCGGCAAGAGTTAGGCGAATACAGCTCAGAAGGGTATTGAGAGTTGCTAGACGACACTCGCGGGCAGATTAAATTTGCTGCCGCTAGGGTGCGTCTAGATTTCTAGGCTAAGGAAATCGTGCATCTTGGGGAAATGACCCAAGTGGTCCCATTACAGATCTTTCACAAGGAGGGGTTGCATTTCAAAAACAACTGCAGAAACATGTTACAATTAAGCCTCTTTTATATGCCACATCATTTTTCTGATATATTAAAGATTTGGTTGGTGTATGAACTGCTGTGATAACATTAGGGAGTTTTGTGCACAGTGTTTTGAGAAAATTATGCTTTTGATTTGAAATTTGTATGAAATGAAGGATAATTTGCTATCTGTTTAGGACAATTACAAAGTGTGCAGATCACTGTGTTAAATGTTCACCGCTATGGGGCGATGAGGATTGAGCTTCTGCAAATGCTTCGACAAAATATGGCACATTTGCTTCAACTCTTTCAGTGTTTCACGAAGCCCATTACTAATAAAAACAGCCTTTACAAACAGAAAGAGCTAGATCCTGCTGAAAGACCAGAACATCTGCTGGAATTAACTTTTATATCTTTGCTGTGGTGCATCATGAGAGGTGGGAGACACCAAGTGTGGTAGATGAAGGGGGTTGTTTTTTTATTTTATATTTAAACCGTTTTTAAATGAGGAAATGTGCATAAATGGCTGTTAAATAACTGTAGGATTAGGGCATGAACAAAAACCTTACTATACTGAGATTTGGTTGTTTGCATGTCTGTCAGTGGTTGTGCCCATGAGTATAAATGCCCCCACACTGAACTTGCACAGAATGGACTTTAAGTTTCTGAAGTGTGGAATTAGTGAGTGATAAATCTGTCCATTTCCCAGTTTCACTGACAAGGCTTAAGCCTAGTCTCAAACTAAAATGCATGTTTGTGCTGTTTTAACATATTTTAAAATGTCAGTTCCATTGCTTTGTTTCAGGATTCACACCAGTAATGTATTTTCTAAGTTTTTTCTATCTAGTGTACACTACCTAGTGTGCTTCCCCTAGTGTACACTGTAGTGTGAAGTACTCTAGATGGTGAAGTACACTAGGTAGTGCACACTAGTTGAAGTCCACTAGGTAGTGCACACTAGGTGAAGTCCACTAGGTAGTGCACACTAGGTAGTGCACACTAGTTGAAGTCCACTAGGTAGTGCACACTAGATGAAGTACACTAGGTAGTACACACTAGGTAGTGCACACTAGATGAAGTACACTAGGTAGTGTACACCAGGTGAAGTACACAAGGTAGTACACACTAGGTGAAGTAAACTAGGTGAAGTACACTAGGAAGTGTATACATGGTAGTGCACTAGGTAGTGCGCACTAGGTGAAGTACACAAGGTAGTGTGCACTAGGTGAAGTACACTAGGTAGTGTATACTTGGTAGTGCACTAGGTAGTGCGCACTAGGTGAAGTCCACTAGGTAGTGCACACTAAGTAGTGCACACTAGGTGAAGTCCACTAGGTAGTGCACATTAGGTAGTGCACACTAGGTGAAGTCCACTAGGTAGTGCACACTAGTTGAAGTACACTTGGTAGTGCACACTTGGTAGTGCACACTTGGTAGTGCACACTAGGTAGTGCACACTAGGTAGTGCACACTAGATGAAGTACACTGGGTAGTGTACACCAGGTGAAGTACACAAGGTAGTACACACTAGGTGAAGTAAACTAGGTGAAGTACACTAGGTAGTGTATACTTGGTATTGCGCTATGTAGTGCGCACTAGGTGAAGTACACAAGGTAGTACACACTAGGTGAAGTAAACTAGGTGAAGTACACTAGGTAGTGTATACTTGGTAGTGCATTAGGTGAAGTACACTAGGTAGTGTATACTTGGTAGTGCACTAGGTAGTGCGCACTAGGTGAAGTACACAAGGTAGTGTGCACTAGGTGAAGTACACTAGGTAGTGTATACTTGGTAGTGCACTAGGTAGTGCGCACTAGGTGAAGTACACAAGGTAGTGCACACTAGGTGAAGTAAACCCATTTTCGTATCGACCCATTGGCCTTCATCAGGGTGTTGGTAACAAACAAGCTGTGTCCCAATTCAAGGGCTGTGTCCTCTGAAGGCTGTGTCCTTCGAAGTGCGCGGCCGACGCGGCCTTCAAAGGACGCACCGAGAATTGTTTACAGTGGAAGGTATAGCGGATTGCGTCACCGCGGCGCGACGAAGGCTGTCCCAATTCAAAGGTCCTTCGAAGGCTCCTTCAAAATAACGCCTGCAAATGCGTCCTTCTTTTCCCGTGAAACGAAGGATACTCGGATGGATGCTTCGCAGCCTTGCCAACCCCAGAATTCATTCCGCAACGCGACGTCAGATTTTTTTTTTAAAAGAAAGCCAGATTACACATAAATGTTACGTAAGCATTGGGATTCAATTTACTCTAGTAGCCTTATCTAATGATAAATAAATAAAAAATGCAATAAATATTCAAATGTCAACTAATATGTAACCAACATGTGATTTTATATAGTTTATACTCTTTATTATGTAGATAAATGGACGGAAGTGAACATCTTTAGTTGTTTTGTTGTTAGGCAGTTCAGTTTGTTACTGCTACTCTTCAACGGCAGCTGTCACAGTTGCTAAACATTACAAATGCTGCAACAAAATACATTTACTCTGTATTTGAGTTTAAACTTCCTCTCAGAGGCAAATATTGTATGAAAAACTGACTTTTTATACATGGATATTAGATTTTGATATTGTTTAAAACATATGAACATAATAGAATTCAAAAATAAAATACACTAAAATATGTCTCAAGATCCGGGATAGGAACCATTGGTCCTGGAGGGCCGCTGTCCTGCAGAGTTCAGCTCATAGAACAGTTATGCATGTTAAAAATATGTTATGGTTTGATTTTGAGGATGTAAGTTCATTTAAAGGGGGGGTGAAACACTCAGTTTCAGTCAGTGTCATGTCAATCTTGAGTACTTATAGAGTAGCATTGCATCCTGCATATCTCCGAAAAGTCTTTATTTTTTTAATAATTATATAAGAAAGATGCGCTGTTCCGAGTCTTTCCGAAAAAAGCTGAGCGGGTGGGGGCGTATCGTGTGAGCGGAGCTAAATAGTGACGTGTGCGCCGCCGTGTTGAGTGCGTCGTAATGCTGTCATCCCTAACAGCGGGAAAAACTTTATTCAAACTAAAAATATGGCTTTTAATCAGATACAGCCATACATCTATGATCCGGAATCAGACCCAGAGGCTGCAGTTGAAAAGGAGCAGCAGCAAAAACGACTAGAGCAGGACGTCTCTATGTGGTACAAGTTATACACTAACTATATAATATGCTTAGCGGCTTGTGTTATTTACATATTTATACTTGAATTATATCGTCGTATTTTTGTCCTTGAAGGTGTACATGTGGGAAGTGCAGTTGTGCACGTGTGTGTGTGTGTGTGTGTTTACGCATGGTTTGTGTAGACAACACGGAATAGTAGCACATTTGAATGAAGAAGCGTGCTTATTTAGTTCAACATATTTCCCCTCTCTTTGTGTATTGTTGTTTGGAGTGCTTTTACAATACACAAACATAAAGTTACACATATAGTGGCCAGCTAAACAAATGTACACGCACTACACATCGCATGCTCCATTGATCAATTTCTATATATAGTAACTATACGTGATCATGTTTGGGCTACTTGATGAGCATAGACACAGACATTTGAAGCAGTCTAACTCACCGCCCGCGGTTCTAACGTTGGGACTGCTCCATCCTTCAGCATTAGGCGATTGGAAAATCCTGTGTCGAGCTGGGCCTTGTTTATGAAACAGTCGGCACCGACATGCAGTGAACAGATATAAACATTCGCGCAACTCAGTTGCTGATCCGGAAAAGCAAATTACATCCACTGTTGCCTTAACGCGGGGTTTTGGAGAATCTGTGCAGGACTGTCTTGGTCTGGCAACCAAAAACGCACTTTTTGATTTCATTGTTAATTGTGCACATCACCTGTGCAGCGCAGCCTACGAGCGCTTTGATGGGCGTAGCCTGTTGCTTTCGCTTTCGCTCTCTCTCTCTCTCTCTCTCTCTCTCTCTCTCTCTCTCTCTCTCTCTCTCTCTCTCTCTCGCTTCCGGTAGAATTGTCCGTACGGCCTATACAAGGAAATTCCGCCCCCATTAACGTCAAAGGGGACGCATGATCTCAAAAAACTTGCCGAAACTTATGACTAACCGGAAGTAGTATTTTTGACAAAGAAATACTCCCATCAAACGTCCACCTTAACTTTTGAAACTTTGTCCATGTTTAGTATGGGATTCCATGTCTTTAACAGTGTAAAAAGATCAGTATGCATGAAACAGCATTTCACCCCCCCTTTAATTTATTCATCACTCTTTCTGAAAACATCTTAGCGGCATGGCAGCAGTCGACTGAGTCAGCACTGCGAACCTGTTGGACAGGTGGAAATATGCACTGATCCCAGATGATGTCCCGCTGACAGAGGCTATACCAGGGTCTCTGTTGTGCAGCCCATCCAGGGTCTCCACCCAGCTCATTAAAAGTCTTCATAAAACCCTTTCTTCCATTATTTTTTATGTACAGTTCATTTAACATTTTATTTAGTTTTTCCCATCTTAAACGTAACTTATCTTGTAAATACATGTAAACAAGTATTGTAAATATTTTTTTAGAACAATTTATTGTTTCAGTTACAAATTAATTGACATGACAAAAATAAATGTAGCCAACAGAATAATTGATTTCATTTACAAAACTTGTATGACAAATATTTAAACAATTTATTGGTTTCATGAAAAAAAATAATTTGCATTACAAAAATAAACAATGCAGAGAAATAACTTTTTATTTACAAATAAAAGCTGAAGTCGCTCTGAAATGGGCCTAGCGACGCCCATGGTCCTCAGGAGTGAAGGCCATGAGGACAGGGGGGTTAGAATGCCTGTCCAAACACCTCATTCATGAGGACAAACCATGGCCAAGTTTTCCACTCCCTCACCTGTCCCAGGACACTTGCAATCCTAATGCAGAGAAAATAAACATTCCTGTTAAAAACAACAAACACAACAGCAATACATGTCAGCAAAGATGTGTCTATTAACTTGCATACATGTATTTTTTTTAGTTGTCCCAATTTTTTTTGTATACCTGCAAGGCAGGGGTGGAATTTTAAATATATGATGCAGCTATACATTTTGTATGTATTATACATGTATACAAAATACTCCAGAAATCATATTTCTAGATACTCAAATTTGGTTAAAACATTTGTAGACACAGCTTTTATGAGACTATTGTTATCAACTGGATAAGGAGGGGTATAAGTAAGGGATAATGTACACCCAGCCTGTTGTTATCGCAGAATAAACCTTGACAGATTGATCAGTGTCAATCCACACTGGCCGAGTTTTTCGGCCGGGTAAATAAATACTAATTTGCTGCCCTTATTTTAATAAAGCTGTCTTCTATAACTGCTCCATAAAACAAAACAAACCTAAGGATAAAGCCACAGTGGTAACGCAGGCGTCAAGTTCACGTTAAGAAATAAAGACCCCAAGTTTTTAACACGTTTCGTTGGTTATTTGAGTAAATTAAAACACAATACTTAAATTTATATTTGTATTCCTCTGCCGTGGGATGGGCTAGGCTGCGAAGAATCCGTTCTATCCTTCGCGTTCCGGGGAGATAGGGTTGCCAGGTCTCTGCAACAAAACTAACCCAAAACTCCCAATGCAATTTTCTCCATTGAGCGGCTAAATTCTCCCCTGAATTTGTGCGTTTGGGGATGGTGGAGCGCCGAAATCGTACTTACAGGGTTGAAAATCAACCCGTGGAAATATTTTTTTACCCGCAACAACAACATAAAAGTAGCCCAATTCGGCGTGAAAACCGCGGACTTGGCAACACTGACGGCAGGCCGCATTAGAAGGCTCCTTCGAATTGGGACAGCCTCGTCGCTCTGCGGTGACGCAATCGGCCTTCAAATGCGGCCTTAGGAGGATGCAGCCCCTAAATTGGGACACAGCCACAGACAGGATTAAGCACTACTTATAGTTGCATTGGTTTCAGGTGTGACACTCTGGCATTTGCAACACAACTTTTGGCCACTAGTGGCAATAGTTCAGATAATGGCTAATGCCAAAAGTTAAACCATACAAATACAAGGTAAAATAAGAGATCTCCAAGTGGAAAAAATAGGAGTGAAACCAATACAAACATCTTGTGTACTCCATACAATTATGTCCCTAAAGTCAATAAATGTGAATAGGCTAGTTACCCATCTTACTTCTGAATTTATTGTCAAGATAGTTCTAAAACAACAGAAGAAAAATGTTATGGGCATAGTAACATTAAACCCTTCCAAGAGCACCAGAGGGTGCAAGGGATTCCAGCAGCGCTCCAGTTCTTTTTTGTCTAGGTCCATATGTTGTGCTTTGAATATCACGGTTATCGTCAATGCCGTTATATTGCCACACCCTAAATTACATTTACATTTATGCATTTAGCAGACGCTTTTATCCAAAGCGACTTACAACTCAGGAGAACAGGAAGCGATCCGTCAAGAAGAGGCAACGAAACACAAAAAGTGGCCAAAATACAGAGATATGTATACCGCTCAGAGTAGCAAAAACCCGAAAAGGGAAGAAGAAAGGAGAGATAGAGAAGGAAAGTGTTTTTTTTGTTGTTGTTTTTTTTTAAATGTAAGATTAAGTACTCATGGAAGAGATGAGTTTTTACCCGTCTTTTGAATGAAGCGAGTGATTCTGTCGTGCGTATGGAGGACGGAAGATCGTTCCACCAACCAGGAACAATGAAAGAAAAAGTTCTAGAGAGGGATTTCATGCCTCTCTGTAATGGTACCACAAGCCTTCGCTCATTAGCTGAGCGAAGGCTTCTGGTGGGTGTGTAGACTCGTAGGAGTGAGTCGAAGGCTTCTGGTGGGGGTGTAGACTCGTAGGAGTGAGTCGAAGTATGCGGGTGCTGCGCTTGTGGAAGATCCATGAGCAAGAGTCAGGGCTTTGAATTTGATCCGGGCAGTGAGTGGTAGCCAATGCAGAGAGATGAATAGAGGTGTGACATGAGCCATTTTGGGCTCATTGAAGACAAGACGTGCCGCAGCGTTCTGGATCATTTGCAGCGGTTTAATTGCACAAGATGGAAGTCCAGCCAGAAGCGCATTGCAATAGTCAAGTCTAGAAATGACCAGGGCTTGGACAAGAAGCTGTGTTGCATGCAAGAGTGTTCACGAAGAACATCAGATAACCAAGGGTTAGAGGGAGTAGCGCGAGCTGGGCTGGAAGACAGAGGGCAGACAGAGGGCAGGTATCTAGACAAGAGATTAAAGTGGAACATAAAGTGTCTGTTGCAGTGTTGACATCCATAGAGGAGAATTGTGTGGGTGACGGAAGAGAGGATGACACAAAGGAGGAGAGGTGAGAGGGAGAAAGAAAACAGGTTTCGTCTGAAACTAACTGGTAGAGGAGGTGGAAGTGTATGAGTAGTAAGATGTAGATTAAATGTGATGAAGTAATGATCAGAGAAGTGTAAGGGTTTGACCAAAGTGTTTTCTGTAGTGCTGTTGCGTATGTAGACGAGGTCAAGTTGGTTGCCAGATTTGTAGGTGTGTGAGGTAGTAAGGAGTTTGAGATCGAATGAGGATAGAAGGGAGTGAAAATATGTAGCATACGGTTTGTCCAGGTGGATGTTGAAATCACCAAGGATTACAAGTGGGCTGCCATCCTCAGGGAATGGGGATAGCAGCACATCTAATTCCTCAACAAAGGTGCCCAATTGACCTGGAGGGCGGTAAATGACTACAAGATGGATTTTAGCAGGAGCTGTAACTGTAATAGTATGGTATTCAAATGATTTGTTATTACAGAGAGAGGTGTGGGTTGAGTATTTCCAATTGTTTGTGATAAGAAAACCTGTGCCTCCACCTCTGCCAGTGTGGCGAGGGGTGTGTGAGAAGGAGAAATTGTTAGAGAGAGCAGCAGGGGTTGCTGAGTCTTCTGGACGGATCAAGGTGTCAAGGTCAAGATATTCAGATTGGAATGAGTGGCGAAGGCTGGAATGAAGTCAGCTTTGTTTACAGCTGAATGACAATTCCATAGACCCAGAGAAAAGGAGGGAGGAATATTAGTAGAGGAAGGAATAGGATGCAGATTAGCAGTTTCGCTGCCGTCTGCGTCTCATAGTGGAGCGTAGGTTAGAAATAGTGGGTATGTATTGAAAGCACATTGTGAGAGTAGAGAGAAGGAAAAAGAGGATAGAGAAATAAATAAATACTTAAGTGCGTTCTCGGTGTTCGTTCTACGGTGGAGTCGATCGTAGGTAGAGTCGAAAAAGATGTCTTTACACTCGTCGGTCTTCACACGAGGCGGCTGAACACGAGGGCTGAACGCTCCCGCTGACGCTACCGCGACTGCGCTGACACGCTTATTAAATACACACTGATCACTGCTTGAGTGAGAACAGGTGTGGACGCTTTTATAATTATCCCAATGATTAATCAGCGCTGCAGGCTGCCAATGACTCAAATCGACACCAAACTATCACTCACTACCTGTGCTAAAAGCCTACAATTATTATTTGATAACGGCTGACAATTGCCTACAGCGCGCTTCAAACTGCCCTGGTTAAAGTGCAATTGTAAATAGCTCCCGGAATAAAGTTATGAATAGAAGAAATAAGTGCAAAATCGAAATGTATCTTCCATTTCGAAATTAACACAATGTCCATATTTCGTGCTTTGAATATCACGGTTATCGCCAATGCCGGTATATCGTGACACCCTGAGTAGCTTTTAATGCTGCTCAGATATTGTGCGCTATCCTGAACCCTTTTTTATAACCAACACGGGCAATTCCACGCCTCTGTATCTGATGTGGAATATGCTGACATTTCTGAAGATAAAACTGGCAAGGTTTTTCTTGATCAGGTCATCTGCATTTTCTCCCTGGAGTATTATAAGGCCTGTGACATCACACTCATATAAGTGTTTGCTTTTGGATTCATGTCTTCATCTCTTATATTCCTTTCTCAGACTCATCTTAGACAGACCAAAAAATTTAACAAATACAAAAATTACACTTCTTTGTTTAATTTCAATTTTTTTGTCCTGCGTGTAGTTTTCAATCAGTTTTATTTATTGTTGTTCATATTTACACTTTCAGCCTTTTATTAGCCAATGTTCTTTGTCCCCATTTACTTGACAAAGCTGCACACACACACACACACACACACACACACACACACACACACACATATTATATATATATATATATATATATATATATATATATATATATATATATATATATATATATATATATATATATATGCCTTTGTGTCATTGTGTGATTTGTTTTTCTTTCCTGTTCGTTTCTTGTCTTTTATTTTGAAGTTGATCTCAGTCATGTTTCCTGGTTTGTCATGGGGTTCCCATGCCGTCATGTGATCATGTCATGTGCTTCTCTAGCTCTTGTGCTCTGTGTTCTCATTGGTTCATTGTTTTGTTCATTGTTCACAGGTGTGTCTGGTTTAGTTATTAGGCCTTGTGTATTTAAGCCCTCTCTAAGCCCTGGTCTAGTGTTGTTAGAGGTGACCTGCTGTTGGTGAGTGTCTGTTCATGGTTCAAATCAAGTTCTTGATTTCCTTTGTTTTGTTTATGTTCATTTTTAAAATTAGACTGCACTTGCGTTCTGCAACTCTCCTCCAGTGGATATCCGTTACACTTTGTGCATTTTTTTCCCCTGACATTTATTTAGCTTGTGGGTTTGGAATGACGTGAGGGAGAGGAATTAATAACGGAGTTGGTTCCCCAAAAGGTAAATTGTAAGCTATTTTGGCAACTTGTGTAAAATCTTCCCATACAGCTTACAAACAAAAACTTTGACTGCATTAATTAATTTGTCTTAACACCGTCCCTATGAAAGGGTTTCTTTTTGTGTTTTTCACCTCTGGTATCCATTTAAGACTGGTTTGACTTTGTTGTTTTCTGTTTTGTTTCTTTCATCTCTAGCACTTTTTGTCTGACTATTTTTTTTTTCCATATTCACTAAATTTTTTACACTTTGTACTTTTATTTAATGTCTTTTTATTTATGCTCCTTTCATTTATTAGAAAATGTGCTTTAAAAAAAAATATTTTTATGATCCTGTCTCCATTGACTTTACTATTGTAAAGCCCCTTCCTATGTTTACTGTTAAACCTTGCTTTAAAGTACTGTATGAACTTGCTGGTCTTTGCTGTATTTTGTGGTGTTTCCTTTTTTATTTTTTATTTATGAACGATTTATGCACATTTCTTTCTCTCTGACTGCCTTTTGTATGCATTTGTTTTTAATGCCTTTTGTATTGTGTGCGCTTTTATTTTTGCTTTATTTTCTATGGCTTTTTGCCTATTTGAATGTGTGCCTGATGTTTTAATATTTATACATATAAAATAAACTAAGAAATGCAGAAATTAATTCCTCGCTTAAAATGGCCATCTATCTAGGGTTAGTCCATTCTCATCACTCTACCCCTGGCACTTAAACTAACTATTCCCCTCTGCATTACATCTGTGAAGTTTAAATGTCTTAATGGCTGGCTTTCTAGCTAGTGCCACTAAAACACTGAAGATGATTCTTGAACATAGAAGTCTGTTCTTCAATCTACCAAAATCACACCTGATGTTATTTAACTGGCTTAGTTATTAGCAGAATTAATTAATGCCATGACACTGGTGTTCAGAACCGCACTCTCCACCTCAGCACACTTGTTCCAGTGTAACTGTTGCGAGGGAGTCTGTACAAACATGCCAGTGTTGCTTCCCATACAGCTTTAAAAACATCTTTGACTGCATTAATTAATTTGTCTTAACACCGTCCCTATGAAAGGTTTGGTTTCACCTCTGGTATCCATTTAAGATTTGTTTGGTGTTGTTGTTGTATTTTCTGATTTTTATAGTTTTTTTTTTTGTCTGCCAATATATATTCCCATTTCAAAGACTTTTTTTTAACAGCATTTGTTTGATTTGTCCTTTACTCCTTGCATTTGAGCAAATATGCTATATTTTTTATTTTCTTGATCCTGTCTTGATTGACTTTACAATTTTAAAGCCCCTTCCTATGTTTACTGTTAAACCTTTGCTTTAAGGTACTGTATAAACTTACTGATGTTATTAATGTATTTTCCTTTTTATGCATTTTTCTTTCTCTCTCACTGCCTTGTGGATGCATTTGTACTTTTGTTTTTAATGACTTTTTGTATTGTGACTCTTATTTCTGCTTTATTTTTCTATGGCTTTTTGCCCATTTGTATTTGTACCTGATGTTTTACTTGGTCTGTTTTAATATTTAAAAATGTTACAAATGTAAAATAAACAAATAAATGCAGAAATTAATTCCTTGATTAAAATGGCCAGTTGTGTTAATTGGGAACTTAATTTGCTTTGACCTTCTGGAAATGTGAAGAACTTTTTACTGGTCAACACATTTAACTCCTATGTGCAAATTGTTTCTTTACTTGTTGAGCAATGTTCGCTACCAGCTTTATGGTGGAGAGTTTGGCCATCCTTCAATGCCACCTCTGGTTAACCAATGTGAGTTATTCTGCTGTAACAGCAGAACTGGGTGTAGTCATTCATCTGCTGCTGCATATCCAACCCCACTTTAGCTCCAATATATAGGGGTATCCCGCACTCAGGGAGACTTGGGGAGCAGAGATGTGTTTATCAATGTGTGTACTGAAACTTTAGGGGTGGTTACATGGTGCTTCTAAAAGTGGTTTAATTTACCTAATAAGGCTCTTTTCTATACATTTATGCAACTATTATCTACTTGTGTTTGTGCACCTTTATCTGTTTCTGTTTTAGTTAGTGAGGATATGCTCTTTCGGCTGTTCCCTTCAGGGGTTGCCACACCGACTCCCCTGCCTCCATCTAGTCCTATCCTCTTCTCTCAGACTGACTACCTTCATGTCCTCCTTCACTGTATCCATAAAACTCCTCTTTGGTCTTCTCGACCTCCTACCTCTCAGCTCTAACCTCAGCATCCTTTTACCAATATATTCACTCTCCCTCCTATCATGTCCAAACCATCTCAACCTGGCCTCTCTAACGTCGTCTCCAAAACATCTCACATGTGCTGTCCCTCTGATGTACTCATTCCTGATCCTATCCATTCTCATCACTCCCAAACAGAATCTCAGCATCTTCAGCTCTGCTACCTCTAGCTTTTCCTCAGTGCAACGGTCTCCAAACCATACAACATCGCTGGTCTCACTACACCTTTTAGTATCAGTGCACCTTTCATTCTTGCTGGTACTCTTTTATCACACAACAGACCTGACACTTTTCTCCACCCATTCCAACCTGCCTGCACACGCTTCTTCACCTCTTTTTCACACTCCCCATTGCTCTGGACTGTTGACCCTAAGTACTTAAAAACCTGCACCTTCTTTACCTCTTTTCCCTGAAACCTCTCTGTTCCACTTGTTTCTCTCTCATTCACACACATGTATTCTGTCTTCCTGTGAATAACCTTCATTCCTCTTCTCTCCAAAGCAAACCTTCACCTCTCGACTTTCCTCCACCTGCTCCCTGCTCTCACTACAGATGTGTCATCTGCAAACATTATAGTCCATGGAGATTCCTGTCTGCCTTCTTCTGTCAGCCTGTCCATCGCCATCGAAAACAAGAAGGGGTTTAGAGCCGATTCTTGCAGTCCCACCTTCACCGTGATGTCCTCTGTCTCACCTACGGCACATCTTACCACTTTCATACTGCTCTCATACATATCCTGTACCACTCTAACATACTTCTCCACCACTCCAGACCTCTTCATACAATACCACAGCTCCTCTCTTGGCACTGTCATATGCTTTCTCTAAATCTACAAAGACACAATGGAGCTCTTTCTGACCCTCTCTGTACATCCTTTCCATCTCTATACCTCTGCCTCGCCAACCGACACACCCCTCTCACCTTCTTTACTATCTAACCTTGCATACATGCATACTATCTTAACCTCACGCTGCATCACCCTATATTCCTGTCTACTTTCCTCCGTCCTCTCACTGTCCCACTTCTTCCAAGCCAACCTCTTCCTCAGGATACTCTCCTGGACTTCCTCATTCCACCACCAAGTCTCCTTGTCTTCTTTCCTCCTTCCAGATGACACCTAGCACTTTTCTACCTGTCTCCCTGATCACTTTGGCTGTAGTAGTCCAGTCATCCGGAAGCCCTTCTTGACCACCTAAAGCTTGTCTCAACTCCTCCCTGAAAACCACACAGCACTTTCTTTTCTAACTTCCACCACTCTGTGTTCTGCTCTGCCTTTAGTCTCTTCATCTTCCTCATCACCAGAGTCATCCTACACACCACCATCATATGCTGTCTAGCTACTGCATTTTTTTATGCTGTTGATTTATGCATGTGTAATTGTATCTAAGCATTTGTTCTGAAAATAAATATAAATTTGTAAATTGTTTATTTATTTAATTTATTATTGTCGGCGGTTCGGGTTTAGGGTTAGGTTATAGGGATAAAAACAAAAAGTGCACCCCCCTATAACTCCGCCCCCTTTGGTCCTAGGGGGTGGAAACTTCGCCCATATACTAATTAGGTCACTCTCTGTCGATTGGGCATGGTCATCCATCTAGCTCCTCCCCTTTTTGAGATATGGTTGTGCACCCCTGCTGTAACTCCGCCCCCGTTGGTCCTAGGGGGCGGAGACTTCGCCCATATACTAATTAGGCTACGCCCTGTCGATTGGGCTTGGTCCCATCTCTGTAGCCCCTTCCCTTTTTGAGATATAGGGTTAGGGGAATGAAAAATCCAAGATCAGGGGAGGCCCCCGAAATGGTTGTGCACGGTCCAGCCTTCTACTGACCACTAAAGGCAGCCCAGGTCCAAAGACGGCCAATATGTTTCTGTGTCCTGCTAGTGGCATTATGATGAGTTTTTATTTATAAAGTTTATTTCCTAATACATTTCTTTCTTTCTTTATTAGTATTATAGGAGCTAGATGAGGGGTAAGTGTGTATCATAATAGTTATGTATGTGACATCACCTCAATTTATTAACTTATTTATTATATTAACCATTTATGTTATTTAACCCACATGTTAAATATGTTATTTTATAATAACCCTATGTTTTATATAATCACTCATTTTTTCTGTTTTTTTTGCAGGAGTCCAGGGCTACGTCCACGAGGGGTACCCCAGGCCGGGCTGGATCCACGCAGGGTGTGGAGTCTAGAGTTGACCCGTCTTGACACCAGGTAAGAGGGGTAGTTCCTAGGTAGGGTTAGGGTTAGGGTTAGGGTTAGGGTTAGGGGTTAGGTTAGGGAAAATTACAACATCTCCCCCCAAGCCAGAACTCGTCTGGAAAGGTTTGAAGTAGGGAGAATGAGGAGGGGCACTGGCCGACGCCTGTCAGACTATACTGTGTCGCCTGTGATTGGCTCCCGTCTAGGAGCAATGCCTTTTTTGGCTTATGGGCAAGGTGAGTAGCTTATTTTATCTTTTGGTTTTGTTGTTTTAAGAAACTTCTGTCTTTATGTTTCCATCAATTATGAACACTGGGGTAAAGTTTGTTATAATCCGTTCTTTTCGGTTTGGTTAGTCTGATGGGTAAGTTTTACTGAGGGAAGTGATTGTTCTTGTTTCCTTTCCTGGTTTTTAGGAATTGCAAAGTTTCCAATCTGAACTTGCTCTGGACCAGCGAACCAAGCCGAAGCCCGATAATCCTGATCCAGCATTGCAATCCTCCCATAGGTGGAGTATTTTGGTATGTGGTAAAAGGTCAGGGAATTTGAAGTCTATGTAACAGGTCAGGGAATTTGAAGTCTACGTAAAAGGTGATTAAATGATTGAAAGGGTGATTATCGAGGTGTCAACTTAGATGGACTATATCTCTGTGTTGAGTTGGGCTATAGTGTTGATATTCGCGTCAAAGAAGGGTGAGGATAGGGCCTATTGAACGTGCCCCCGTGTGAGACTCTAGCGCCCCCTTAGGCCGCGATGTGTGGCTTGATAGGAAATGGTGCATTTAGTAAGGAAAGGTCCCAGAAGTTCAGGGTTTTATGGTGTGACAGGTATTACAGAGAGATGTTATGAGGTTGAGTTTGGCCTTGGTGCGTGCTTTCTTTTCCGAGATATAGGCGTTTTAATAGAAAAAGTGCTTTTATAAAAACGGACGCATACTTTGAAGGAAAGGTCCGAGTTGATTGGGTTTGGGGTGGTCAGGAGTGGTGATTAGGACGGTACTTTTGGTCTTTGTCCCGAGACGGTAATATCTTTCGTTAATGAAATACGACAACTTCCTGTCTGGCTTTAAGGGTTAAAATCTTGGTCAAGAATTGGGTTTGTGGGTGGAGTTTGTGTGTGGGTTGTTAGTCACCCTGTCCTAGATAATATTAGTTGTATGGGTTGAATTAGGAGTTTGCTTTTGGGATTTTTTTGGTTAGGGTTAGGGTTAGGGTTAGGGTTAGGGTTAGGGTTAGGGGTTAGGGTTAGGGTTAGGGTTAGGGTTAGGGTTAGGGTTAGGTTAGGGTTAGGGTTAGGGTTAGGGTTAGGTTAGAGAAAATTACAACATCTCCCCCCAAGCCAGAACTCGTCTGGAAAGGTTTGAAGTAGGGAGAATGAGGAGGGGCACTGGCCGACGCCTGTCAGACTATACTGTGTCGCCTGTGATTGGCTCCCGTCTAGGAGCAATGCCTTTTTTTGGCTTATGGGCAAGGTGAGTAGCTTATTTTATCTTTTGGTTTTGTTGTTTTAAGAAACTTCTGTCTTTATGTTTCCATCAATTATGAACACTGGGGTAAAGTTTGTTATAATCCGTTCTTTTCGGTTTGGTTAGTCTGATGGGTAAGTTTTACTGATGAAAGTGATTGTTCTTGTTTCCTTTCCTGGTTTTTAGGAATTGCAAAGTTTCCAATCTGAACTTGCTCTGGACCAGCGAACCAAGCCGAAGCCCGATAATCCTGATCCAGCATTGCAATCCTCCCATAGGTGGAGTATTTTGGTATGTGGTAAAAGGTCAGGGAATTTGAAGTCTATGTAACAGGTCAGGGAATTTGAAGTCTACGTAAAAGGTGATTAAATGATTGAAAGGGTGATTATCGAGGTGTCAACTTAGATGGACTATATCTCTGTGTTGAGTTGGGCTATAGTGTTGATATTCGTGTCAAAGAAGGGTGAGGATAGGGCCTATTGAACGTGCCCCCGTGTGAGACTCTAGCGCCCCCTTAGGCCGCGATGTGTGGCTTGATAGGAAATGGTGCATTTAGTAAGGAAAGGTCCCAGAAGTTCAGGGTTTTATGGTGTGACGGGTATTACAGAGAGATGTTATGAGGTTGAGTTTGGCCTTGGTGCGTGCTTTCTTTTCCGAGATATAGGCGTTTTAATAGAAAAAGTGCTTTTATAAAAACGGACGCATAGTTTGAAGGAAAGGTCCGAGTTGATTGGGTTTGGGGTGGTCAGGAGTGGTGATTAGGACGGGTTAGGGTTAGGGTTAGGGTTAGGGGAATGAAAATCCAGGATCCGAATCCCGAAGGATTCGGAAACGGTTATGCACTGTCCAGAGTTGTACTGGCCGCCACGAGTCTCACACATACACCTAAATCATACACGACAGCCAACACTCATCGAGGAAAGCCAGCGCATGGTCAAGACATTTTTGTGGTCACTGTAAAAAATCCCAGCTAGGGCTATGATGACCCGGGCTATTTCAGGGAGGGGTCTGCGCCAAAAAACAGGGGTAGGTTTTAGTGCGTGTTAGGTAAGGGGCATATTCTAATTAATCTCAACGTCTGTATGGACGGAGAAAAATAAATAAGCATTGCGCTCAGACGCATCACACCCTTAAATGATGCCGGCTGCTTATTTATTAATTATTTTATTTGTCATATGTTGACCTAAAATAGGTCTAACTCAACGTCTGTATGGACGGAGAAAAATAAACCATGTGCTCGGACGCACCACACCCTCAAATGATGCCGGCAGTTTATTTTTTTAAGCTTATTTATATAAGTTTTCGGGCATATCGCGACGTTTCGGCTATTTATCTAGCCTTCTTCAGGCGAGCCCGAATGACAAAAGGGAATTTGACCCTGTCCCCTCCAGCTTATATAGGCTAGGAGGGCGGGGCCCCTCACCCAGCGACCAATTCCCACGTTCAGCATTGTATAATGCTTCATAAACTGTTTTTTAACACAAACTGATGTTTTTTAATTTTTTACAGGGTCCCGTCGAATAATCTGGAACAGCAGGCACTTACAACGGGTAAGTAGGCACCTTCGTGTACAATTCAGGTAAGTATGTGGTCAACACGAGGTCCAGACGTCTCGGCACGGGCTGAGTTAGGGGAATGAAAATCCAGGATCCGAATCCCGAAGGATTCGGAAACGGTTATGCACTGTCCAGAGTTGTACTGGCCGCCACGAGTCTCACACATACACCTAAATCATACACGACAGCCAACACTCATCGAGGAAAGCCAGCGCATGGTCAAGACATTTTTGTGGTCACTGTAAAAAATCCCAGCTAGGGCTATGATGACCCGGGCTATTTCAGGGAGGGGTCTGCGCCAAAAAACAGGGGTAGGTTTTAGTGCGTGTTAGGTAAGGGGCATATTCTAATTAATCTCAACGTCTGTATGGACGGAGAAAAATAAATAAGCATTGCGCTCAGACGCATCACACCCTTAAATGATGCCGGCTGCTTATTTATTAATTATTTTATTTGTCATATGTTGACCTAAAATAGGTCTAACTCAACGTCTGTATGGACGGAGAAAAATAAACCATGTGCTCGGACGCACCACACCCTCAAATGATGCCGGCAGTTTATTTTTTTAAGCTTATTTATATAAGTTTTCGGGCATATCGCGACGTTTCGGCTATTTATCTAGCCTTCTTCAGGCGAGCCCGAATGACAAAAGGGAATTTGACCCTGTCCCCTCCAGCTTATATAGGCTAGGAGGGCGGGGCCCCTCACCCAGCGACCAATTCCCACGTTCAGCATTGTATAATGCTTCATAAACTGTTTTTTAACACAAACTGATGTTTTTTTAATTTTTTACAGGGTCCCGTCGAATAATCTGGAACAGCAGGCACTTACAACGGGTAAGTAGGCACCTTCGTGTACAATTCAGGTAAGTATGTGGTCAACACGAGGTC
>NC_090178.1:51579461-51612557 GCF_024679245.1 Pseudorasbora parva
GTTAGGGTTAGGGTTAGGTTTTTTGGAATTGCAACAGGGTTAGGGTTAGGGTTAGGGTTAGGGTTAGGGTTAGGGTTAGGTTAGGGTTAGGGTTAGGGTTAGGGTTAGGGTTAGGTTTTTTGGAATTGCAACAGCTCCCCCCAACCCAGCATGTCGCCAGGCCGGAAGGGAGTCTGAGGACACGCACGGGCCGACGCTTGTTAGACTCTACCGTTGTCCTTACTCAGGAATTGCCAACCTGGCTTTGGGTCCCAATAACAAAAACCCCTCCCCCCCAGGGAATGCATGGCCTGCTGGGCCCACGACACCCCCCGCAACTCTAATCTAAACCCCCAACGAACCCACACCCAACCCCACGCCCCTCCCCAAAATAAAATCCCCAACGCCCTTCGTCCCCCGGGAACAGACAGAATCAATTTGTAGGTTAGCAGTCGCCCCAGCCCCCCCTCAGGGCTGTAACAAGCAGGGCTGTCCAATGCTTGACCTCAATCCTTCAATTCTCCTATCACCTCGCTAGGCTCCCTAACGGGGTAAACCCCTTCATTCCAACCTTCCACAAACAACACTCCGGCTATGAATGTGAACATACCAAGCCCTTGTCATCCACCCATTAGGGCTGTGTCAGACAAGGTTAGGCCCGAAAGGGTTGTGAGGACAAATCCCAAATACCAACCCTTGACCCATCCGGGCTACGGCCGGCAGGGCTGCTACCGGTAGGGCTACAATCCATCCAAAAGCTACTCTATTCAATCTGTGATGGGTAGGTTTAGGTATAAGTCCCTAGTACGTCAAGTCAGTGACGGGTAGGTTTAGGCAAGTATGGGTGTGGGGATAGATCTCCCAAACACACACCAGTGATTACTCATTACCCCACTGATGGGTAGGTTTAGGTATAAGTCACTGATGCGTCAGGTCAGTGACGGGTAGGTTTAGGCAAGTGTGGGTGTGGGGATAGATCTCCCAAACACACCCCAGTGATTAGTCATTACCCCACTGATGGGTAGGTTTAGGTATAAGTCACTGATGCGTCAGGTCAGTGACGGGTAGGTTTAGGCAAGTGTGGGTGTGGGGATAGATCCCCAAAAAACACCCCAGTGATTACTCATTACCCCACTAACGGGTAGGTTTAGGTATAAAGCCCCAACTCGTCCAATCTGAGACTCATCAAGCCCAAACTACAATCACTACGAGAGAAACTACAATCAAAACAACAACCACCACCATACCACCACCCAACCATACCTCTCTAACTAACTACCAATCCCTAATCGAAATGCAAGGTTCTTCTGTGAACCTACTCCGAACCAGCGAATCCAGCCAGCCCCGAAGGACATGACCAGATAATCCTGGCCCGGCATCGCATTCCCATCAGTGTATACTGATACCCAACCTTCCTCCAATACTTCCAAAACGTGCTACCATCCAAGCGCACTCCAATCTTTCCATATCTCCAAACCCTAGACATATCTATTGCTCACCCCCTACCCGAAATGCGAGGTTCTTCTGGGAACCTACTCCGAACCAGCGAATCCAGCCAGCCCCGAAGGACATGACCGGATAATCCTGGCCCGGCATCGCATTCCCATCAGTGAATTCTGATATACAAACCTCTGTGATTTACAAAAGGTGCTCCGCTATAAGAGCCTTCTACTGCTACCCTATCCCTTCTACAAGTACCCCCAATGTGTTTTGAACAATACAGACCGACCCTTAGTCTCCCCAAACAGATGTTCTTACTTCTAGGTAAAATCCTCCCATTACCACCTAAATTAGTTCCCTTATACCCCCAACACTGTAGGTGAGGGAAATATTCAAGACACTGTCGTCAGTAGTGTTCCAGAGAATCATCAGGTGTTTCGGCGCCTTACCCACTAGACACCTTCCTCTCTGGCGGCCCGTCTTGGATGATCAGTCCAAGACCAGTGTCTTATAGCCAATCAAGCTAAATCTTACTGGACCGAATCGGCACACACCATGGTTGCGTTTCGGTAGAGAACCCTACATTCCCTTCTTCTACAACCCACCCCGAGCCAACTCTTTATTAAGAAAACTGCCAATCAGTGTGCAAGCATGTTGATGCATAATGTAATGGTGCTTGAATGGTGCTAATCACCCGTAGAAAATCGGGCTCCAATTAAGGCCTGTTAGCCCCAGGCCACCTTCCCTGCGTGCTGTCCAAGTGGACCCAGGGGGGCTGGATACTTACCGCCCTCCCCAAGCAGCCCTTTGTTAACACCGCAAGGTTTCCAAGCTGCCCGGAAAAGGCCCGTGAGAAACGTCTACCAACTCGGGCCCTTCGTCCGAGAACCACCTTCTACCACCTCAAACCAAGGATACCTACCCCGGGACAAAGGGCTAGGCCCCAACAGTCCCTCTCGGGAGAAGAGGCCAGACTGGCGGATGCACATTCCTGTACACCAAGCTTCTACCAGCCCATCTACCTGGAAATCAAACCATCACTAACAACGTTGTTAATAGTGTTCTTACCTTCACAATCTTTACTTCCTGGCCTGCCAATCCAATACAGTCCAACCACAATCCAATACTCTCAATTTACTGCCAACGTTCCACCAATCGCCTCCAACACTGCTCGAGTGTAACTCACAAGGTCCCACTGGCCAACCTAGCTATACACAACCCCTCACCTCTGTCGTGGTAAGCTAACTCAGGCTCCTCCCCTTCACCTGTTCACACCCTCGTTGCTTGACGATATTATGGGACCCCACCCCTCACCTTATCAGGCACACCCAAGAACCTAATCGCATCTCGGACCAGGCCAAAAAATGTTTATTGACTTTCCGACCGAAGTCTCATCGGTATTGATGTAAGACTTTTTATCGACTTTACAACCGAAATCCTATCGGTGTTCCTATGACATGTTTATCGACTTATTAACCGAAATCCTATCGGTAACTGATATACAATGATTATCGCCTTTCTAACCGAAATCTTATCGGTATTGGTGTAAAAACTTTTTATCGACTTTACAACCGAAATCCTATCGGTATTCCTATGAAATGTTTATCGGCTTATTAACCGAAATCCTATCGGCAACTGATATACCATGTTTATCGACTTTACAACCGAAATCCTCTCGGTGTTCGTATAACATGTTTATCGACTTTACAACCGAAATCCTATCGGTACTCCTATGAAATGTTTGTCAACTTTTTCACCGAAATCTTATCGGTAACTGATGCACAATGTTTATCGACTTTATCACCGAAGTCCTATCGGTATTCCTAAGAAAAGTTTATCGACCTATCAACCGAATCCCTATCGGCAACTGATACACAATGTTTATCGACCTTATAACCGAAGTCTTATCGGTATCGGTGTAAAAACTTTTTATCGACTTTATAACCGGAGTCCTATCGGTAACTGATATACAATGTTCATCGATTTTCCAACCGAATTCTTATCGGTATTGGTGTAACACTTTTTAATCGACTTTACAACCGAAATCCTCTCGGTATTTAAATGAAATGTATATTGCCTTTCTAACCGAAGTCCTATCGGTACTCCTATGAAATTTTTATCGACATTTTAACCGACGTCTTATCGGTATTGATGAAAACTTTTTATCGACTTTACAACCGAAATCCTATCGGTATTCCTGTGAAATGTTTATCGACATTTTAACCGAAGTCTTATCGGTATTGGTGTAAAACCTTTTATCGACTTTATAACCGAAGTCCTATCGGTTAGGGTTAGGGTTAGGGTTAGGGTTAGGGTTAGGGTTAGGGTTAGGGTTAGGGGTTAGGGTTAGGGTTAGGGTTAGGGTTAGGGTTAGGGTTAGGGTTAGGGTTAGGGTTAGGTTAGGGAAAATTACAACATCTCCCCCCAAGCCAGAACTCGTCTGGAAAGGTTTGAAGTAGGGAGAATGAGGAGGGGCACTGGCCGACGCCTGTCAGACTATACTGTGTCGCCTGTGATTGGCTCCCGTCTAGGAGCAATGCCTTTTTTGGCTTATGGGCAAGGTGAGTAAGTAGCTTATTTTATCTTTTGGTTTTGTTGTTTTAAGAAACTTCTGTCTTTATGTTTCCATCAATTATGAACACTGGGGTAAAGTTTGTTATAATCCGTTCTTTTCGGTTTGGTTAGTCTGATGGGTAAGTTTTACTGATGAAAGTGATTGTTCTTGTTTCCTTTCCTGGTTTTTAGGAATTGCAAAGTTTCCAATCTGAACTTGCTCTGGACCAGCGAACCAAGCCGAAGCCCGATAATCCTGATCCAGCATTGCAATCCTCCCATAGGTGGAGTATTTCGGTATGTGGTAAAAGGTCAGGGAATTTGAAGTCTATGTAACAGGTCAGGGGATTTGAAGTCTACGTAAAAGGTGATTAAATGATTGAAAGGGTGATTATCGAGGTGTCAACTTAGATGGACTATATCTCTGTGTTGAGTTGGGCTATAGTGTTGATATTCACGTCAAAGAAGGGTGAGGATAGGGCCTATTGAACGTGCCCCCGTGTGAGACTCTAGCGCCCCCTTAGGCCGCGATGTGTGGCTTGATAGGAAATGGTGCATTTAGTAAGGAAAGGTCCCAGAAGTTCAGGGTTTTATGGTGTGACAGGTATTACAGAGAGATGTTATGAGGTTGAGTTTGGCCTTGGTGCGTGCTTTCTTTTCCGAGATATAGGCGTTTTAATAGAAAAAGTGCTTTTATAAAAACGGACGCATACTTTGAAGGAAAGGTCCGAGTTGATTGGGTTTGGGGTGGTCAGGAGTGGTGATTAGGACGGTACTTTTGGTCTTTGTCCCGATACGGTAAAATCTTTCGTTAATGAAATACGACAACTTCCTGTCTGGCTTTAAGGGTTAAAATCTTGGTCAAGAATTGGGTTTGTGGGTGGAGTTTGTGTGTGGGTTGTTAGTCACCCTGTCCTAGATAATATTAGTTGTATAGGTTGAATTAGGAGTTTGCTTTTGGGATTTTTTTGGTTAATTGGTTACTTGACGCGCAAGTATAGCCTATATGGTTTTTTACAATGGGTATTGTAAGAGTAGGGCTTATATTGGTATCTATTTTTTTGTCTAATGGAATTTTGAATTTAGGGTTTTGGTCGATAGGGTTGATGCGAGTGGGTTTGTGTCGGGTAGGATTAGGGAAGGAGTAAGGGCTAGGTTAGTACCTAATTTTTTTGTCTAATGGATTTTCTAATTAGGGTTGATGCGAGTAGGTTTGTGATGGGTAGGTTTAGGGTAGGAGTAGGAGCTACGTTAGTGTCTATGGAGTTTTGAATTAAGGTTTTTGTCAATAGGGTTGATGCCAGTGGGTTTGTGTTGGGTAGGATTAGGGTAGGAGCAAGGGCTAGGTTAGTATCTAATTTTTTTGTCTAATGGATTTTCTAATTAGGGTTGATGCGAGTAGGTTTGTGATGGGTAGGTTTAGGGTAGGAGTAGGAGCTACGTTAGTGTCTATTAAGGTTTTTGTCAATAAGGTTGATGCCAGTGGGTTTGTGACGGGTAGGATTAGGGTAGGAGTAAGGGCTAGGTTGATATCTATTTTTTTTGTCTAAAGGATTTTCAAATTAGGGTTAATGCAAACTGGTTTGTGATGGGTAGGATTAGGGTAGGAGTAGGGACTACGTTAGTATCTATTTTTTTGTCTAGTGAAGTTTGGAGTTAAGGTTTTTGTCGATAGGGTTGATGCGAGTGGGTCTGTGATGGGTAGGGTTAGGGTAGGAGTAAGGGTTAGGTTAGCCTCTATTTTTTGTCCAATGAAGTTTGAAATTAGGGTTAATGCGAGTGGGTTTGTGATGGGTAGGATTAGGGTAGGAGTAAGGGTTACATTAGTATCTATTTTTGTCAAAATTGGGGTTTTAGTGGATGGGGTTGATACAAGTGGGTCTGTGATGGGTAGGGTTAGGGTTGGAATAAGGGTTACGTTAAAATATCTATTTTTGTTTTGTGGAGTTTCACATTAGGGTTTTAGTCGATAGGGTTAATGCCAATAGGTTTTGTGATGGGTAGGGTAAGTGTAGGAGTGGGGGTAGTTCTATATTTTATGGTTTTTTGAAAAGCGTTTTCTGGTCAAAAGATGCCTTAGTGGGTAAGTTTTTTTGGTGTAAAAAATGGGTTTGGTAGGGTTGATGCGAGTGGATTTGTGATGGCTAGAGTTAGTGTGGGAGTGTGGGTAATGATAGTGTATTGCTTTGAGATTCTTACTCCCTCAAGTGAGATGTCTGAGGGAAATGTTTGAGACACATCTTCAGTAGCGTACCTCAGTATCATCGGGTGTTTCGGCTCTTTAAACACTAGACACCCTCCTCTGAGGCGGCCCGTCTGGGGGATCAGTCCCAAACGTGTGTCTCCAGCCCAATTGCTATGTTTTTTCTAAAAAGAACCACAATTGTTTTTTGGGTTCTAATGTATGGTGAACTAATCCTGATCTTTTAGGTAGATGTCAGTGGTTTGTTTGTAGTATTTTTTTGGTAGGCCAAGGTTAGTGTGTTGGTTGGGGTTGGGATGGGGTGGGGGGTCAGGGTCGGAGGAAGGGGTATGGGTTCGAGGAAATCTATGTGTATCGGGAAGTGGACTCCACGAGTCAAGTAAGAATGTATTTTTTTGAGTTGAACAACTCAAAGTCCAGCAATGAAGACAAGCAAAAAGTAGCTGGGAAGAAACATGTCAGTGTGTTGGATGTTGGTTGCACAATGTGCTGTTGCGTGAGTGGCAATAGTCACCGTAAAAAATTGGGCTCCAATTAAGGCCCATCGCCCTAGGCCACCCAACCGGGTGTTACCCCGGGAAGGCTGGATACTTACCACTCCCCCAAGTGACCCTTTGTTATCACCGTTAGGTTACCCAGGTCACCCGAGAAGAGTCTGTGACTAAAAGGTCTCTTCTTGGGGCTAACTCCGATCCATCGGAAGAGGTCCCGCAATGCTCGTTAAGAGCCCCACAGGGAACACTCTCCGATTTCCCAGAGCTGGATCCAAGGGCACCGAGAGAGCCCACCGGCCGCAACCATGTTACAGCCGAATGGACTAACCGGTCTCCCCCGGGTCCTGTGCCCAAATCAGCCAAGTTCTTAGGGAACTTAGGGATCCAGGGTCCGCGACGATCAGATCGTCCTTCCCCCTTAGCCCCTGCTGATTTTGGTGGGGCCTTCCCCGGCTAATCCGGGGAGTGGGAACCCCCCCGTGTCCCCCAGAGGCAGGGCCTCCAGAAGGGCACCAAGGGATCCCTTGCCCAAATCAGCTGGGTCCCGTGGGACCCAGGGGGAAAAAAGGCAGACAGCGAACGGATCACCGCCGCCCAACTCCCCCTTGCTGATTTAGCCCCTAAAGATCACCCAAGCCGAAACCCAAGGCCCCCACCGGACACGAGATTCCCATCCTCGTGAACCGATAGGTACCCGGGAGTCCCCAGGGTCGAGAGATTCCCAATCCTCTCGGCCCCAAGACCCCGAAGGCCCTTCCACCCAGGGATAGCCAAAACTTACTTTCAGCCTCCCCAGGTCTCCAGACCCCCAGAGTGCCGGGAGACCCTTCAAAGGACCCCCCGAAAGCCACAGAGACACCACAGCCCTGGGGCAGATAGCGAAGTCAATCGCCACCACCCCCGGCAGCCGAGCTCAACGGCCCAGGGAGCCCCCCGAATGGGGCAAACCTGACCTCCCCATTCACCATAATAAATGAATGGATTTTTAAGGGGCCAGGTCGAGGGTCAGACTGGCGGATGAGCCCCGAAGAGCCCATCAAGCTTCTACCAGCCTTTCCCCCTAAGGCGCAAGCTAGAACCAAACCGACATCATCCTTACCAAGGACAACCGTTGGGAGCCTGAACCCTAAAAAAAGGCGGTTAAGTTTTCCGCAGTGTCATGTATAGAGCGTGTTGTTTGCAAGAGGGTAAGTTTTATAGGTTATTACCCATAAGGCATCCTGTGTCACCGCGGATAGAAAAGGTGTTCCGTTGAGTCGCTGTATTGTGGTTTTTAGGTTTAAATCACGAGATTCATGAAAGTTGACGGTAAAAGTCAATCCATGAAATACTCACAAACGTTTATTCGTGAATAATGATTCATGATTGGTTGACGGTAAAAGTTGACTCATGAATTGTTTGTCGATGAAAGTCGATGATCGAAGAATGATTCATGAAGGGTTGATGGTAAGCGTCAATCCCTGAATCATCTTTGATAAACGAAAAACGATTTTTGAAAGTTTAAAGGTAAAAAACAACTCCTGTATTTGTGGATTTCGCATATCATTAAAAAAGGCTCTAAATGGTGAACAAATCTCTTCGGTAAACGCTGTTTATCCCTTCTTTAAAAGAAAAGATGATTGATTTTTTATTTTTAGAAGGTGTACTTTCAGGATGATAAGTTTTTATAAGTTATTTCCCAGAAGGCATTTTGTGTCACCGTGGATAGAAAAGGTGTTCCGCTGAGTCACTCTGTCTTGGTTTTTTAGTTCAAATAATGGCTACGACATTCATGAAAGGTTGACGGTAAAAGTCAATACATGAATTGCATGAACATGTGTTCGTGAATAACGATTCATGAAAAGTCGACGGTAAAAGTTGACCCATGAATTGTTGTCGACGAAAGTCGATGGTTGAAGAACAATTCATGAAAAGGCGATCGTAAAGGTCGACCTCTGAATTGTCTTTAAGCGAAAAACGATTCCTGAAAGGTTGACGGTAAAAGTCGGCTCATGGATTGTTGGCGATGAGTGTCATTTTTCGGATCACGATGGCGAATGCCATTTATCGAAATTTGACAACGAATGTCGTTTATCGTACCCTTAAAGAAACAGTAAACTAAGTTTTCCGTAGTTTTGTGTTTAGAGTGTGTGGTTTGCAAGATGGTAGGATTTAGATTAAGGGGTAGGTTGTGGGGGGGTGGATAGGTTAAGGGGTGGAGTGGAGTGGGGTGGGTGGGTTAAGGGGTAGTTTAATAGTGAACGGGGATTTTTTTGATCATGTATCTCCTAAAATTTGAGAGGGATCATGTGCATGGAACAGTATGTCTAGTCCGATGACTCTGGTTACACATGTCGCCTGTGATTGGTTCCCGTTAAGAGCAGTGCCTTTTTTTAGCTTATGGGTCAGGTGGGTGGTGTATTGATTTATTTTATATCCTTTTGTTAATTTATGAAAGTTCAGGAGAGAAAACCGGAGGGGATGAGGATCTTCTATCTAATTTGTGGGCCCATTTGTACTGGATCATGTGCATGGGACAGTATGTCTTAGTCTGATGACTCTGGTTGCGCATGCCAGACTATACTGTTGTCGCCTGTGATTGGCTCCCGTTAGGAGCAGTGCCTTTTTTGGGGGCTTTTGGGTCAGGTGGGTGGCGTATAATTTTTTTAATATATATATATATATCCTTTTGTTAATTTATGAAACTTCTGTGGTTTTTGCCTTATTCAGTTAGGTGTAAGGCTATAAAAGTAGGTGTGGTTTTTGTTATCCGTTTCGTTCGGTTGGGTTAGTTCGATGAGTAAGTTTTAGTGGGGTCATGGCTAACCTTTACTGATAATTTTATGATTATTTTTGTTTCCCTTTCTGGTTTTTAGGAATTGCGAAGTTTCCGGTCTGAACTTGCTCTGGATCAGCGAATCAGGCCGAAGCTCGATAATCCTGACCCAGCATCGCAAAACCCCCCAATGGTTAAGTATTTTGGCCTGTGGTGAGGATCGAATCACGGAGTTTAATCCTGGTCTAAGGGAGTCACCTAGTGGTTAGATAAAGGGGAATTTTTGACCATGTGTCTCCTAAAATTGAGATCCTTTTTTAAGAGGACGAACCAGAAAATGTGCGGCCTGTCTGGGTCTCACATTTTCCAATGAACCTGTCTGGGTTCGATTCGTCTCCCCATCCCGTTTCTCTACCAACCACGGAGGGCAGGAGAGAAACCGGAGGGGATGAGGATCTTCTATCTAATTTGTGGGCCCATTTGTACTGGATCATGTGCATGGGACAGTATGTCTTAGTCTGATGACTCTGGTTGCGCATGCCAGACTATACTGTTGTCGCCTGTGATTGGCTCCCGTTGGGAGCAGTGCCTTTTTTTGGGCTTTTGGGTCAGGTGGGTGGCGTATAATTTTTTTAATATATATATCCTTTTGTTAATTTATGAAACTTCTGTGGTTTTTGTCTTATTCAGTTAGGTGGAAGGTTATAAAAGTAGGTGTGGTTTTTGTTATCCGTTTCGTTCGGTTGGGTTAGTTCGATGAGTAAGTTTTAGTGGGGTCATGGCTAACCTTTACTGATAATTTTATGATTATTTTTGTTTCCCTTTCTGGTTTTTAGGAATTGCGAAGTTTCCGGTCTGAACTTGCTCTGGATCAGCGAATCAGGCCGAAGCTCGATAATCCTGACCCAGCATCGCAAAACCCCCCAATGGTTAAGTATTTTGGCCTGTGGTGAGGATCGAATCACGGAGTTTAATCCTGGTCTAAGGCAGTCACCTAGTGGTTAGATAAAGGGGAATTTTTGACCATGTGTCTCCTAAAATTGAGATCCTTTTTTAAGAGGACGAACCAGAAAATGTGCGGCCTGTCTGGGTCTCACATTTTCCAACGAACCTGTCTGGGTTCGATTCGTCTCCCCATCCCGTTTCTCCACCGACCACGGAGGGCAGGAGAGAAACCGGAGGGGATGAGGATCTTATCTAATTTGTGGGCCCATTTGTTCAGGATCCTGTGCATAGAACAGTATGTCTAGTCCGATGGCTCTGGCCAAGGTTAGGTTAGGGAAAATTACAACATCTCCCCCCAAGCCAGAACTCGTCTGGAAAGGTTTGAAGTAGGGAGAATGAGGAGGGGCACTGGCCGACGCCTGTCAGACTATACTGTGTCGCCTGTGATTGGCTCCCGTCTAGGAGCAATGCCTTTTTTGGCTTATGGGCAAGGTGAGTAAGTAGCTTATTTTATCTTTTGGTTTTGTTGTTTTAAGAAACTTCTGTCTTTATGTTTCCATCAATTATGAACACTGGGGTAAAGTTTGTTATAATCCGTTCTTTTCGGTTTGGTTAGTCTGATGGGTAAGTTTTACTGATGAAAGTGATTGTTCTTGTTTCCTTTCCTGGTTTTTAGGAATTGCAAAGTTTCCAATCTGAACTTGCTCTGGACCAGCGAACCAAGCCGAAGCCCGATAATCCTGATCCAGCATTGCAATCCTCCCATAGGTGGAGTATTTCGGTATGTGGTAAAAGGTCAGGGAATTTGAAGTCTATGTAACAGGTCAGGGGATTTGAAGTCTACGTAAAAGGTGATTAAATGATTGAAAGGGTGATTATCGAGGTGTCAACTTAGATGGACTATATCTCTGTGTTGAGTTGGGCTATAGTGTTGATATTCACGTCAAAGAAGGGTGAGGATAGGGCCTATTGAACGTGCCCCCGTGTGAGACTCTAGCGCCCCCTTAGGCCGCGATGTGTGGCTTGATAGGAAATGGTGCATTTAGTAAGGAAAGGTCCCAGAAGTTCAGGGTTTTATGGTGTGACAGGTATTACAGAGAGATGTTATGAGGTTGAGTTTGGCCTTGGTGCGTGCTTTCTTTTCCGAGATATAGGCGTTTTAATAGAAAAAGTGCTTTTATAAAAACGGACGCATACTTTGAAGGAAAGGTCCGAGTTGATTGGGTTTGGGGTGGTCAGGAGTGGTGATTAGGACGGTACTTTTGGTCTTTGTCCCGATACGGTAAAATCTTTCGTTAATGAAATACGACAACTTCCTGTCTGGCTTTAAGGGTTAAAATCTTGGTCAAGAATTGGGTTTGTGGGTGGAGTTTGTGTGTGGGTTGTTAGTCACCCTGTCCTAGATAATATTAGTTGTATAGGTTGAATTAGGAGTTTGCTTTTGGGATTTTTTTGGTTAATTGGTTACTTGACGCGCAAGTATAGCCTATATGGTTTTTTACAATGGGTATTGTAAGAGTAGGGCTTATATTGGTATCTATTTTTTTGTCTAATGGAATTTTGAATTTAGGGTTTTGGTCGATAGGGTTGATGCGAGTGGGTTTGTGTCGGGTAGGATTAGGGAAGGAGTAAGGGCTAGGTTAGTACCTAATTTTTTTGTCTAATGGATTTTCTAATTAGGGTTGATGCGAGTAGGTTTGTGATGGGTAGGTTTAGGGTAGGAGTAGGAGCTACGTTAGTGTCTATGGAGTTTTGAATTAAGGTTTTTGTCAATAGGGTTGATGCCAGTGGGTTTGTGTTGGGTAGGATTAGGGTAGGAGCAAGGGCTAGGTTAGTATCTAATTTTTTTGTCTAATGGATTTTCTAATTAGGGTTGATGCGAGTAGGTTTGTGATGGGTAGGTTTAGGGTAGGAGTAGGAGCTACGTTAGTGTCTATTAAGGTTTTTGTCAATAAGGTTGATGCCAGTGGGTTTGTGACGGGTAGGATTAGGGTAGGAGTAAGGGCTAGGTTGATATCTATTTTTTTTGTCTAAAGGATTTTCAAATTAGGGTTAATGCAAACTGGTTTGTGATGGGTAGGATTAGGGTAGGAGTAGGGACTACGTTAGTATCTATTTTTTTGTCTAGTGAAGTTTGGAGTTAAGGTTTTTGTCGATAGGGTTGATGCGAGTGGGTCTGTGATGGGTAGGGTTAGGGTAGGAGTAAGGGTTAGGTTAGCCTCTATTTTTTGTCCAATGAAGTTTGAAATTAGGGTTAATGCGAGTGGGTTTGTGATGGGTAGGATTAGGGTAGGAGTAAGGGTTACATTAGTATCTATTTTTGTCAAAATTGGGGTTTTAGTGGATGGGGTTGATACAAGTGGGTCTGTGATGGGTAGGGTTAGGGTTGGAATAAGGGTTACGTTAAAATATCTATTTTTGTTTTGTGGAGTTTCACATTAGGGTTTTAGTCGATAGGGTTAATGCCAATAGGTTTTGTGATGGGTAGGGTAAGTGTAGGAGTGGGGGTAGTTCTATATTTTATGGTTTTTTGAAAAGCGTTTTCTGGTCAAAAGATGCCTTAGTGGGTAAGTTTTTTTGGTGTAAAAAATGGGTTTGGTAGGGTTGATGCGAGTGGATTTGTGATGGCTAGAGTTAGTGTGGGAGTGTGGGTAATGATAGTGTATTGCTTTGAGATTCTTACTCCCTCAAGTGAGATGTCTGAGGGAAATGTTTGAGACACATCTTCAGTAGCGTACCTCAGTATCATCGGGTGTTTCGGCTCTTTAAACACTAGACACCCTCCTCTGAGGCGGCCCGTCTGGGGGATCAGTCCCAAACGTGTGTCTCCAGCCCAATTGCTATGTTTTTTCTAAAAAGAACCACAATTGTTTTTTGGGTTCTAATGTATGGTGAACTAATCCTGATCTTTTAGGTAGATGTCAGTGGTTTGTTTGTAGTATTTTTTTGGTAGGCCAAGGTTAGTGTGTTGGTTGGGGTTGGGATGGGGTGGGGGGTCAGGGTCGGAGGAAGGGGTATGGGTTCGAGGAAATCTATGTGTATCGGGAAGTGGACTCCACGAGTCAAGTAAGAATGTATTTTTTTGAGTTGAACAACTCAAAGTCCAGCAATGAAGACAAGCAAAAAGTAGCTGGGAAGAAACATGTCAGTGTGTTGGATGTTGGTTGCACAATGTGCTGTTGCGTGAGTGGCAATAGTCACCGTAAAAAATTGGGCTCCAATTAAGGCCCATCGCCCTAGGCCACCCAACCGGGTGTTACCCCGGGAAGGCTGGATACTTACCACTCCCCCAAGTGACCCTTTGTTATCACCGTTAGGTTACCCAGGTCACCCGAGAAGAGTCTGTGACTAAAAGGTCTCTTCTTGGGGCTAACTCCGATCCATCGGAAGAGGTCCCGCAATGCTCGTTAAGAGCCCCACAGGGAACACTCTCCGATTTCCCAGAGCTGGATCCAAGGGCACCGAGAGAGCCCACCGGCCGCAACCATGTTACAGCCGAATGGACTAACCGGTCTCCCCCGGGTCCTGTGCCCAAATCAGCCAAGTTCTTAGGGAACTTAGGGATCCAGGGTCCGCGACGATCAGATCGTCCTTCCCCCTTAGCCCCTGCTGATTTTGGTGGGGCCTTCCCCGGCTAATCCGGGGAGTGGGAACCCCCCCGTGTCCCCCAGAGGCAGGGCCTCCAGAAGGGCACCAAGGGATCCCTTGCCCAAATCAGCTGGGTCCCGTGGGACCCAGGGGGAAAAAAGGCAGACAGCGAACGGATCACCGCCGCCCAACTCCCCCTTGCTGATTTAGCCCCTAAAGATCACCCAAGCCGAAACCCAAGGCCCCCACCGGACACGAGATTCCCATCCTCGTGAACCGATAGGTACCCGGGAGTTAGGGTTAGGGTTAGGGTTAGGGTTAGGGTTAGGTTTAGGGGTTAGGGTTAGGGGTTAGGGTTAGGGTTAGGGTTAGGGTTAGGGTTAGGGTTTAGGGGTTAGGGGTTAGGGGTTAGGGTTTAGGGTTAGGGTTAGGGTTAGGGTTAGGGTTAGGGTTAGGGTTAGGGTTAGGGTTAGGTTTTTTGGAATTGCAACAGCTCCCCCCAACCCAGCATGTCGCCAGGCCGGAAGGGAGTCTGAGGACACGCACGGGCCGACGCTTGTTAGACTCTACCGTTGTCCTTACTCAGGAATTGCCAACCCGGCTTTGGGTCCCAATAACAAAAACCCTTCCCCCCCAGGGAATGCATGGCCTGCTGGGCCCACGACACCCCCCGCAACTCTAATCTAAACCCCCAACGAACCCACACCCAACCCCACGCCCCTCCCCGAAATAAAATCCCCAACGCCCTGAATACCCCGGGAACAGACAGAATCAATTTGTAGGTTAAAAGTCGCCCCAGCCCCCCCTCCGGGCTGTAACAAGCAGGGCTGTCCAAAACTTGACCTCAATCCTTCAATTCTCCTATCACCTCACTAGGCTCCCTATCGGGGTGAACCCCTTCATTCCAACCTGCCACAAACAACACTCCGGCTATGAATGTGAACATACCAAGCCCTTGTCATCCACCCATCAGGGCTGTGTCAGACAAGGTTAGGCCCGAAAGGGTTGTGAGGACAAATCCCAAATACCAACCCTTGACCCATCCGGGCTACGGCCGGCAGGGCTGCTACCGGTAGGGCTACAATCCATCCAAAAGCTACTCTATTCAATCTGTGATGGGTAGGTTTAGGTATAAGTCCCTAGTACGTCAAGTCAGTGACGGGTAGGTTTAGGCAAGTATGGGTGTGGGGATAGATCTCCCAAACACACACCAGTGATTACTCATTACCCCACTGATGGGTAGGTTTAGGTATAAGTCACTGATGCGTCAGGTCAGTGACGGGTAGGTTTAGGCAAGTGTGGGTGTGGGGATAGATCCCCCAAAAACACCCCAGTGATTAGTCATTACCCCACTGATGGGTAGGTTTAGGTATAAAGCCCCAACTCGTCCAATCTGAGACTCATCAAGCCCAACCTAAAATCACTACGAGAGAAACTACAATCAAAACAACAACCACAATACCACCACCCAACCATACCTCTCTAACTAACTACCAATTCCTAATTGAAATGCAAGGTTCTTCTGTGAACCTACTCCGAACCAGCGAATCCAGCCAGCCCCGAAGGGTTAGGGTTAGGGTTAGGGTTAGGGTTAGGGTTAGGGTTAGGGTTAGGTTTTCTGTATTTCCAGCCATCGGGTTCCAGGGAACCCGATGACGGTTGTGCACTGGCCATCCATTCCACTGACCGCTTTGAAATAGTATGGGATCTATATTGTCTCCCACCAACTCTCCCTCTATTTTTATGAATCTTTTTAGGCGTTATGTTATTTATTATATTATATTATTTATTTATTTATCTTTATTGATATGTTTGTATGAGTTAATGCATGTATTTATTTGTTTGTATATTTGTTAATTGATTTATTAATCTTTTTTTCTCCCTTTTTCCTTTTCTTCTAGGTCCAGTTCAATGTAAAAGTTTTGAAGGGATCCCAAAACCTGGTGTTGTGCTGACCTCTAGTGTTCAGAGAGGTGTTCTGACCTCTCAGCACATGTGCAGGTAAGTATTAAAAGGGTCAAGGGTCAATCTTTACCATAGACTGGCAAAAGGAGTACACGGGCAGAAATGAAGAGGTAAACCCGTTGAATTTAATTACAAATATATTTATTTACTCAATTTAATCCAGGTAGCGTTTGCTGTATGAAAAAGCGGGCTATTTGAGCTGAGGGTTATTTTAAGCAGGGTAGTTTTATTGCTAGGGTTCCCTTGGGTAGGTTTTAGGGTTCTGTGTGGTGTTGGTCAGTCCAGGGTTATTTTGGGTAGGGTTAGGTGATGAAAAGGGTCCAGATGTCCAGGGTTATTTCGGGTAGGGTTAGGTAATGAGAGGGTTTAGATGTCCAGGGGTTTCTTTTGGGTAGGGTTAGGTGATGAGAAGGGTTAAGATGTCCAGGGTTATTTCGGGTAGGGTTAGGTAATGAGAGGGTTTAGATGTCCAGGGTTATTTCGGGTAGGGTTAGGTAATGAAAAGGGTAAAGATGTCCAGGGTTATTTTGGGTAGGTTTAGGTGAGAAGAGGGGTCAGATGTCCAGATGGTGGTGAGGGGTAGGTTTTTGGAGGTGCCGTGTGCCAGTCAAGAGGATCTTGACCTCTTAGGTTTCGTTCAGACCCCTGGGGAAGCGTGTGTCCAAACGTTTAATCCACAACGCTTCTATTTTGAGTCGATCACTGAAGGCATAATGGTCAGCTCTGATTATCTGCGTGATCTGCTTCGGTAAGTTAGAAAGGGCTGGGGTCCAATCTGAATTTTCAGTGAAGGGAACATTTTGTTTTTGTGTCTTTTTTCCTTCAAAAAAGGTTTCCAGTTGGACCCTTCTGTGGTAGGCCTGCATGTCTTTTAATTATTTAATTTTTTGTGTTTTAACTCCCCTAGGTGTCGGAATAAAAGAAAGACCTTTGAGCAGAACCGCACGTTGATCTTTGGATAATTTAAATTTCTTTAAGAGATTAATAATTAGCTTGTTTGATTCCTGTTTTGGACTCTTATCAATCAGCAGTTTAAATGCGTTTTCCAATGCTGTAACATGGCTTTGGCTGTCAGGGCCTTCCAGTGTATCCCATCATTTTCTACAATAAACTGTTCGATGGGGAGTGGTGGGATATGACCGGTGATTTTCTTTATGTGGTTGTTTAGGTGTTCGATCATCATTTGCTCATACAGTGGAAGTGTTCTGGCAAAATTGATGAGCGGGAAGAATACTTCCGTGTTGGGAAGTCTCTTGGTAACAGCCCTGCAGGCCTTTTGCAGTTCAGTGATGGCCGCAATCCTGTATCTCTGTTGTCTGTTATTGAATCCAAAAGACAGGATAATTTTTTCAGGTTCAACTTCAATTGTGGCTTTTTCAATTAAATTAGCCGCATGTTGTAGTTTAGCACCTGGAAAGCTATCGACCTGAAGGTCAGGGCAGTTATAGGTCGGCAATCTGGACACGTTGGAGTCTCCTATTATAACATATTTTTTGTTTAGAGTGAGACTCCAATCGGACATTTTTTTGCCCGTGTTTATATGTCTTGTTGGTCCCGTTGTCGGGTCATCATTAGTAGGGGCTGATATCTGCACATTTGTGACCTCTGCCTCATTTATATTAATAGGTGCTATCATTAGGGGGAGATTTTCAGTCATTTCTTCATTTCTGTTATCTTGTTGACCCTCTAGTGCTGTTGTCCCAGAAGAGTATTCTGCATTATTTACTCTGCCCATATCTGTGTAGGGTGTGAGAGGGATTTTTTCAAGTAAGGCCTTTCTGGGCCTCGGTTGAGGAGTGTAGTGTGAGGTGCTGGCTTCACACTGTTCAATCTCTACTGTGGTTTCTTTTGGGGCATCTAAGTTCTGAGGGGGTTCATCCCCTTCTTTAAGGAACCTGGATAGAGGTGAGAGGCCTCGTATGGGTGCCTCTGTGCTTTCAGCATACAAGGAAGAGCTCATCAAAGATGAGTGATCTGAGCCTCTGCGGGCTAATTGCACTGGCGGTGCCACGGGTGAGCTTTCCTCATTGTTAGGCTCTTTCTCGGAAACAACAGGTTCTTTTTCTAATATCACCTCATGGTGCGGTGACATGTTCATATCAGCGCGTTGTGGCCCTTCACTGGAAATGGTGGGCATATGATCAGGCAGAACTGCTTGGACTCTGCGGGGACCAGTTATTCTTTGTATTCTAGGGGAAGGAACTGGGGCCTGTATGGGCCTGAGTATGACCTCTGGGTCTAATGGATTACGCTCAACCTCTTCCTCATCCTCCTCATCAAAAGACCAGTCCCCACGATTTTTTGGTGGGCTCACTGAGGTTGGTACTGTTAGCAATGAGGGTGATGTTTGGACTTCTATGTGTTGTACACCTTTTTTAGGGCGTACAGAGACCTGTGGTGGAATCAGGGAAGGAGGACCCCGAAACCGAGTAGGAGGAGAGGTGGAAGGAGTAGCAGGCCTTGTTGCTGCTACTTGTGCATATGTACGAGGGCTTGATGCCTCTCTGGTGACCGGGTTTGTTGGGTTTTGAGTCACAGTTTCTATTTCGAATAGTTCTGCTATTATAAGAGCTTCTGCCTGTTCGACAGTGTCGGTGCTCACTTTGCCCCTATAATTTTTATCAGTCCAGGTTGAAGCCACCTCAAACGCCTGAGGCCAGTCTGCCTGGTCGGTTTGTTCGCGGATTTCTTTTAAGGTAACTTCAATCAAGGACTCGTAGTGTTGTTCTAGGACCAACTGGGTTGTATATGACCAGTTTTTTGCATTTCCCTCTAATAACTGGTTGACTTGTTCAGCTGGGAAGGCCGGTTTCACTGTGTTGACCAATAAATTGGTCAGTCTCTGAAAGGTGATGGGCTGGTTTCCTTCGACTTTGGTCGTTACATTGCCCAAGTGATGAACAAGTCTAATCAGTCGGTACATTAATTTAATGGCATTTTTGAGCTTGGGAGGGGCTGGGATGAAGTCTGTATTCTGATATGATGTTCTATTGTTTGTTTGATTCTGTTTTGCCCTGTCTGTGTTTTTCTGAGAGTAATTTTGTGTGTTTCTATTGTTTTTAGGTCCTTTTGTGCTGGGGAGGACAACATCTCCATCATGGTGAGATGAAGCTCTGGGATATGCGACCTGTCTGGGTCTCTGCTCATCATAATATTCTTTTCTGTTGTTGTAATTTTCAAATTTGTTTCTGTACTGAGTGGTTCTATTTTTCTGATTGCGATTTTCTTGGATCTCTTTGTTGTAGGGTCTGTATGGACCTGGGACAGATCTGTGAAAATTTTGAGCTGCATAGTATTTATTATTGTTGTTTTTGTACAGATTCTGTGTGTATCTGTGTGGGCCATTAGGTGCCTCATTCATTCTCTGTACATACCCTCTTTTTGGAGGGTATGTGTATTTAGGACGAGAATAAAAATTATCATTCCTTCTCGTTCTATAGTCGGGTGTTCCATCTCTCTGCCTTGGGCGAGTATATGATGCTGGACGTTGTCCAGCTCGTCCCCTAAGGCTTTCCATAATTTAACACACCGACAAGGTGACAGAGAATGAGAATAAACCAAGGTTTGTTGTAAATGAATCAAATAAATGCAGCAGATGGAATGGTGCAAGTGAAGATAATGGCAATAAAGTGAAAATAATGGATATAAAGAGAAAATAATGAATTGAAAAATAAAATAAAATAAAATAAAATGAGGAAAATAAAAGGTCTTTTTTGTATTTGGTTCAGTTCAAGCCAAATCGCGACGTTTCGGTACAATTAGTACCTTCTTCAGGCTGGCTTGAATAAATTTATATAAAATATACCGGTATAATATTGAGAATAAATGAATAATATAGCGAAGCAATGAATGGAATAGCAGTTTGTAGAGAATCAACCGTCCGTGGCAGTAGTAACTCAGCGAGTGAGCCGCGGAGGCGTCGCGGACCTTTAAAAAGCACGCTCGTGTGGGCGTGGCCTGGTCCGTGTTAAAAGTGCTAAAATAAGCCTTTCCAAACTCGCAAAAAATCCAAAAAGTGCTCGAATTGTTGCAGGAGATGTTTAGTAAGATGATACAATTGGAGATTAATTTTAAGGTGATGTTTTAAGCTTATTTTGCTGTTTTGTAGCTGATGTATAAACGGTTGACGTCACTTGTTGAGTTGCGTCTTTTGAAAAACGTCTCCTCGTTGAATTTTATGAATGGGTGACGTCACTGCCTTTTCGAACATGAAGTTGCATTTTTTGAAAAATGCATCCTATATCCCATTGTATTTAACCGAAAATAAGGTTTTTATGCATGTTTGAGAGTTGAGAAAAAAATAAAATCTCCAAAATGTGTTGAACTGTGAAAATGTGTCTTGTGATTTTTTTAATATTAATTTAAACCATAATTTCCAGCATGTTTTTTATCTCTTGTGAATATATAATCACTGTATGTGTTTTTCCATAATAAAGCCTACTCATGATGAAGTATACCTGTATACACACATTAGATTTATTTATTTATGTGTGTATATAATGTAATTTATTCTTATGATATATTGTTTGTACACCATTCATGTGGTGTTTTATAGGAAAGATAGGGACAGAAGGTCTTGAGAGTCCAACTTGATCCCAACCATTATCAAAGTTCAGAGAAGGAGGCACGGGCTGGATTAGGTTTTCTGTATTTCCAGCCATCGGGTTCCAGGGAACCCGATGACGGTTGTGCACTGGCCATCCATTCCACTGACCGCTTTGAAATAGTATGGGATCTATATTGTCTCCCACCAACTCTCCCTCTATTTTTATGAATCTTTTTAGGCGTTATGTTATTTATTATATTATATTATTTATTTATTTATCTTTATTGATATGTTTGTATGAGTTAATGCATGTATTTATTTGTTTGTATATTTGTTAATTGATTTATTAATCTTTTTTTCTCCCTTTTTCCTTTTCTTCTAGGTCCAGTTCAATGTAAAAGTTTTGAAGGGATCCCAAAACCTGGTGTTGTGCTGACCTCTAGTGTTCAGAGAGGTGTTCTGACCTCTCAGCACATGTGCAGGTAAGTATTAAAAGGGTCAAGGGTCAATCTTTACCATAGACTGGCAAAAGGAGTACACGGGCAGAAATGAAGAGGTAAACCCGTTGAATTTAATTACAAATATATTTATTTACTCAATTTAATCCAGGTAGCGTTTGCTGTATGAAAAAGCGGGCTATTTGAGCTGAGGGTTATTTTAAGCAGGGTAGTTTTATTGCTAGGGTTCCCTTGGGTAGGTTTTAGGGTTCTGTGTGGTGTTGGTCAGTCCAGGGTTATTTTGGGTAGGGTTAGGTGATGAAAAGGGTCCAGATGTCCAGGGTTATTTCGGGTAGGGTTAGGTAATGAGAGGGTTTAGATGTCCAGGGGTTTCTTTTGGGTAGGGTTAGGTGATGAGAAGGGTTAAGATGTCCAGGGTTATTTCGGGTAGGGTTAGGTAATGAGAGGGTTTAGATGTCCAGGGTTATTTCGGGTAGGGTTAGGTAATGAAAAGGGTAAAGATGTCCAGGGTTATTTTGGGTAGGTTTAGGTGAGAAGAGGGGTCAGATGTCCAGATGGTGGTGAGGGGTAGGTTTTTGGAGGTGCCGTGTGCCAGTCAAGAGGATCTTGACCTCTTAGGTTTCGTTCAGACCCCTGGGGAAGCGTGTGTCCAAACGTTTAATCCACAACGCTTCTATTTTGAGTCGATCACTGAAGGCATAATGGTCAGCTCTGATTATCTGCGTGATCTGCTTCGGTAAGTTAGAAAGGGCTGGGGTCCAATCTGAATTTTCAGTGAAGGGAACATTTTGTTTTTGTGTCTTTTTTCCTTCAAAAAAGGTTTCCAGTTGGACCCTTCTGTGGTAGGCCTGCATGTCTTTTAATTATTTAATTTTTTGTGTTTTAACTCCCCTAGGTGTCGGAATAAAAGAAAGACCTTTGAGCAGAACCGCACGTTGATCTTTGGATAATTTAAATTTCTTTAAGAGATTAATAATTAGCTTGTTTGATTCCTGTTTTGGACTCTTATCAATCAGCAGTTTAAATGCGTTTTCCAATGCTGTAACATGGCTTTGGCTGTCAGGGCCTTCCAGTGTATCCCATCATTTTCTACAATAAACTGTTCGATGGGGAGTGGTGGGATATGACCGGTGATTTTCTTTATGTGGTTGTTTAGGTGTTCGATCATCATTTGCTCATACAGTGGAAGTGTTCTGGCAAAATTGATGAGCGGGAAGAATACTTCCGTGTTGGGAAGTCTCTTGGTAACAGCCCTGCAGGCCTTTTGCAGTTCAGTGATGGCCGCAATCCTGTATCTCTGTTGTCTGTTATTGAATCCAAAAGACAGGATAATTTTTTCAGGTTCAACTTCAATTGTGGCTTTTTCAATTAAATTAGCCGCATGTTGTAGTTTAGCACCTGGAAAGCTATCGACCTGAAGGTCAGGGCAGTTATAGGTCGGCAATCTGGACACGTTGGAGTCTCCTATTATAACATATTTTTTGTTTAGAGTGAGACTCCAATCGGACATTTTTTTGCCCGTGTTTATATGTCTTGTTGGTCCCGTTGTCGGGTCATCATTAGTAGGGGCTGATATCTGCACATTTGTGACCTCTGCCTCATTTATATTAATAGGTGCTATCATTAGGGGGAGATTTTCAGTCATTTCTTCATTTCTGTTATCTTGTTGACCCTCTAGTGCTGTTGTCCCAGAAGAGTATTCTGCATTATTTACTCTGCCCATATCTGTGTAGGGTGTGAGAGGGATTTTTTCAAGTAAGGCCTTTCTGGGCCTCGGTTGAGGAGTGTAGTGTGAGGTGCTGGCTTCACACTGTTCAATCTCTACTGTGGTTTCTTTTGGGGCATCTAAGTTCTGAGGGGGTTCATCCCCTTCTTTAAGGAACCTGGATAGAGGTGAGAGGCCTCGTATGGGTGCCTCTGTGCTTTCAGCATACAAGGAAGAGCTCATCAAAGATGAGTGATCTGAGCCTCTGCGGGCTAATTGCACTGGCGGTGCCACGGGTGAGCTTTCCTCATTGTTAGGCTCTTTCTCGGAAACAACAGGTTCTTTTTCTAATATCACCTCATGGTGCGGTGACATGTTCATATCAGCGCGTTGTGGCCCTTCACTGGAAATGGTGGGCATATGATCAGGCAGAACTGCTTGGACTCTGCGGGGACCAGTTATTCTTTGTATTCTAGGGGAAGGAACTGGGGCCTGTATGGGCCTGAGTATGACCTCTGGGTCTAATGGATTACGCTCAACCTCTTCCTCATCCTCCTCATCAAAAGACCAGTCCCCACGATTTTTTGGTGGGCTCACTGAGGTTGGTACTGTTAGCAATGAGGGTGATGTTTGGACTTCTATGTGTTGTACACCTTTTTTAGGGCGTACAGAGACCTGTGGTGGAATCAGGGAAGGAGGACCCCGAAACCGAGTAGGAGGAGAGGTGGAAGGAGTAGCAGGCCTTGTTGCTGCTACTTGTGCATATGTACGAGGGCTTGATGCCTCTCTGGTGACCGGGTTTGTTGGGTTTTGAGTCACAGTTTCTATTTCGAATAGTTCTGCTATTATAAGAGCTTCTGCCTGTTCGACAGTGTCGGTGCTCACTTTGCCCCTATAATTTTTATCAGTCCAGGTTGAAGCCACCTCAAACGCCTGAGGCCAGTCTGCCTGGTCGGTTTGTTCGCGGATTTCTTTTAAGGTAACTTCAATCAAGGACTCGTAGTGTTGTTCTAGGACCAACTGGGTTGTATATGACCAGTTTTTTGCATTTCCCTCTAATAACTGGTTGACTTGTTCAGCTGGGAAGGCCGGTTTCACTGTGTTGACCAATAAATTGGTCAGTCTCTGAAAGGTGATGGGCTGGTTTCCTTCGACTTTGGTCGTTACATTGCCCAAGTGATGAACAAGTCTAATCAGTCGGTACATTAATTTAATGGCATTTTTGAGCTTGGGAGGGGCTGGGATGAAGTCTGTATTCTGATATGATGTTCTATTGTTTGTTTGATTCTGTTTTGCCCTGTCTGTGTTTTTCTGAGAGTAATTTTGTGTGTTTCTATTGTTTTTAGGTCCTTTTGTGCTGGGGAGGACAACATCTCCATCATGGTGAGATGAAGCTCTGGGATATGCGACCTGTCTGGGTCTCTGCTCATCATAATATTCTTTTCTGTTGTTGTAATTTTCAAATTTGTTTCTGTACTGAGTGGTTCTATTTTTCTGATTGCGATTTTCTTGGATCTCTTTGTTGTAGGGTCTGTATGGACCTGGGACAGATCTGTGAAAATTTTGAGCTGCATAGTATTTATTATTGTTGTTTTTGTACAGATTCTGTGTGTATCTGTGTGGGCCATTAGGTGCCTCATTCATTCTCTGTACATACCCTCTTTTTGGAGGGTATGTGTATTTAGGACGAGAATAAAAATTATCATTCCTTCTCGTTCTATAGTCGGGTGTTCCATCTCTCTGCCTTGGGCGAGTATATGATGCTGGACGTTGTCCAGCTCGTCCCCTAAGGCTTTCCATAATTTAACACACCGACAAGGTGACAGAGAATGAGAATAAACCAAGGTTTGTTGTAAATGAATCAAATAAATGCAGCAGATGGAATGGTGCAAGTGAAAATAATGGCAATAAAGTGAAAATAATGGATATAAAGAGAAAATAATGAATTGAAAAATAAAATAAAATAAAATAAAATGAGGAAAATAAAAGGTCTTTTTTGTATTTGGTTCAGTTCAAGCCAAATCGCGACGTTTCGGTACAATTAGTACCTTCTTCAGGCTGGCTTGAATAAATTTATATAAAATATACCGGTATAATATTGAGAATAAATGAATAATATAGCGAAGCAATGAATGGAATAGCAGTTTGTAGAGAATCAACCGTCCGTGGCAGTAGTAACTCAGCGAGTGAGCCGCGGAGGCGTCGCGGACCTTTAAAAAGCACGCTCGTGTGGGCGTGGCCTGGTCCGTGTTAAAAGTGCTAAAATAAGCCTTTCCAAACTCGCAAAAAATCCAAAAAGTGCTCGAATTGTTGCAGGAGATGTTTAGTAAGATGATACAATTGGAGATTAATTTTAAGGTGATGTTTTAAGCTTATTTTGCTGTTTTGTAGCTGATGTATAAACGGTTGACGTCACTTGTTGAGTTGCGTCTTTTGAAAAACGTCTCCTCGTTGAATTTTATGAATGGGTGACGTCACTGCCTTTTCGAACATGAAGTTGCATTTTTTGAAAAATGCATCCTATATCCCATTGTATTTAACCGAAAATAAGGTTTTTATGCATGTTTGAGAGTTGAGAAAAAAATAAAATCTCCAAAATGTGTTGAACTGTGAAAATGTGTCTTGTGATTTTTTTAATATTAATTTAAACCATAATTTCCAGCATGTTTTTTATCTCTTGTGAATATATAATCACTGTATGTGTTTTTCCATAATAAAGCCTACTCATGATGAAGTATACCTGTATACACACATTAGATTTATTTATTTATGTGTGTATATAATGTAATTTATTCTTATGATATATTGTTTGTACACCATTCATGTGGTGTTTTATAGGAAAGATAGGGACAGAAGGTCTTGAGAGTCCAACTTGATCCCAACCATTATCAAAGTTCAGAGAAGGAGGCACGGGCTGGATTAGGTTTTCTGTATTTCCAGCCATCGGGTTCCAGGGAACCCGATGACGGTTGTGCACTGGCCATCCATTCCACTGACCGCTTTGAAATAGTATGGGATCTATATTGTCTCCCACCAACTCTCCCTCTATTTTTATGAATCTTTTTAGGCGTTATGTTATTTATTATATTATATTATTTATTTATTTATCTTTATTGATATGTTTGTATGAGTTAATGCATGTATTTATTTGTTTGTATATTTGTTAATTGATTTATTAATCTTTTTTTCTCCCTTTTTCCTTTTCTTCTAGGTCCAGTTCAATGTAAAAGTTTTGAAGGGATCCCAAAACCTGGTGTTGTGCTGACCTCTAGTGTTCAGAGAGGTGTTCTGACCTCTCAGCACATGTGCAGGTAAGTATTAAAAGGGTCAAGGGTCAATCTTTACCATAGACTGGCAAAAGGAGTACACGGGCAGAAATGAAGAGGTAAACCCGTTGAATTTAATTACAAATATATTTATTTACTCAATTTAATCCAGGTAGCGTTTGCTGTATGAAAAAGCGGGCTATTTGAGCTGAGGGTTATTTTAAGCAGGGTAGTTTTATTGCTAGGGTTCCCTTGGGTAGGTTTTAGGGTTCTGTGTGGTGTTGGTCAGTCCAGGGTTATTTTGGGTAGGGTTAGGTGATGAAAAGGGTCCAGATGTCCAGGGTTATTTCGGGTAGGGTTAGGTAATGAGAGGGTTTAGATGTCCAGGGGTTTCTTTTGGGTAGGGTTAGGTGATGAGAAGGGTTAAGATGTCCAGGGTTATTTCGGGTAGGGTTAGGTAATGAGAGGGTTTAGATGTCCAGGGTTATTTCGGGTAGGGTTAGGTAATGAAAAGGGTAAAGATGTCCAGGGTTATTTTGGGTAGGTTTAGGTGAGAAGAGGGGTCAGATGTCCAGATGGTGGTGAGGGGTAGGTTTTTGGAGGTGCCGTGTGCCAGTCAAGAGGATCTTGACCTCTTAGGTTTCGTTCAGACCCCTGGGGAAGCGTGTGTCCAAACGTTTAATCCACAACGCTTCTATTTTGAGTCGATCACTGAAGGCATAATGGTCAGCTCTGATTATCTGCGTGATCTGCTTCGGTAAGTTAGAAAGGGCTGGGGTCCAATCTGAATTTTCAGTGAAGGGAACATTTTGTTTTTGTGTCTTTTTTCCTTCAAAAAAGGGTTAGGGTTAGGGTTAGGGTTAGGGTTAGGGTTAGGGTTAGGGTTAGGGTTAGGGTTAGGGGTTAGGGTTAGGGTTAGGGTTAGGGTTAGGGTTAGGGTTAGGGTTAGGGTTAGGGTTAGGGTTAGGGTTAGGGTTAGGGTTAGGGTTAGGGTTAGGTTAGGGTTAGGGTTAGGGTTAGGGTTAGGGTTAGGTTAGGGTTAGGGTTAGGGTTAGGGTTAGGGTTAGGGTTAGGGTTAGGGTTAGGGTTAGGGTTAGGGTTAGGGTTAGGGTTAGGGTTAGGGTTAGGGTTAGGGTTAGGGTTAGGGTTAGGGTTAGGGTTAGGGTTTAGGTTTAGGGTTAGGGTTAGGGTTAGGGTTAGGGTTAGGGTTAGGGTTAGGGTTAGGGTTAGGGTTAGGGTTAGGGTTAGGGTTAGGGTTAGGGTTAGGGTTAGGTTAGGGTTAGGGTTAGGGTTAGGGTTAGGGTTAGGGTTAGGGTTAGGGTTAGGGTTAGGGTTAGGGTTAGGGTTAGGGTTAGGGTTAGGGTTAGGGTTAGGGTTAGGGTTAGGGTTAGGGTTAGGTTTTCTGTATTTCCAGTCATCGGTTTCCGAAGATCCCGATGACGGTTGTGCACTGGCCATCCATTCCACTGACCGCTTTGAAATGGTATGGGATCAGTATTGTCTCCCACCGACTCTCCCTCTATTTTTATAAGTCTTTTTAGGTGTTATATTAATTATTAGTCTATTTATCTTTATGGACATATGTATGCTTGTATGAGTTAATGCATGTCTTTATTTATTTGTATATTTATTAATTAATTTATTAATCTTTTTCTCCCTTATTCTCTCCTCAAGGTCCAGTTCAATGTAAAAGCTCTAAGGAAATCCCAAAACCTGGTGCTATGCTGACATCTAGTGTTCAGAGAGGTGTTCTGACCTCTCAACACATGTGCAGGTAAGTTTTAAAGGGTCAAGGGTCAATCTTTACAACCTAGACTGGCAAGAGGAATAGCCGGGCAGAAACGAAGGGGTAAGTCCGTTAAATTGAATGATAAATATATTTATTTAATCCAAGCGGGCTATTTGGGCTGAGGGATATTTTATTTTTATTTTAAGCCGTGTTGTTTTTTTGCCAGGGTTCCCTTGGGTAGGTTTTAGGGTTCTGTTGGTGAATCCAGGGTTGTTTTGGGTAGGGTTAGGTAATGAGAGGGTTTGGATGTCCAGGGTTATTTTGGGTAGGGTTAGTTGATGAGAAGGGTTCAGATGTCCAGGGTTATTTTGGGTAGGGTTAGGTGGAGGGAGAGGTCAGATGTCCAGGGCTATTTTGGGTAGGGTTAGGTGAAGGAAGGGGTCAGATGTCCAGGGCTATTTTGGGTAGGGTTAGGTGAAGGAAGGGGTCAGATGTCCAGGGTTATTTTGGGTAGGATTAGGTTAGAAAAGGGGTCAGATGTCCTGGTGGCAGTGACGGGTAGGTTTTAGGTTTTGGGTTTTTGCAAGTTAGCAGTTTAAATGCGCTCTCCAATGTTGCAGCATTGCTTTGGCTGTCTGGGCCTTCCAGTGTATCCCGTCACTTTCAACAAAGAATTGTTCAATGGGGAGCGGTGGGATATAACTGGTGTTTTTCTTTGTGTGGTTGTTTAGATGTTCAATCATCATTTGCTCATACAGTGGAAGCGTTCTAGCAAAATTGATGAGGGGAAAGAATACTTCCGTGTTGGGAAGTTTCTTGGTGACAGCCCTGCAGGTCTTTTGCAGTTCAGTAAAGGCCGCAATTGTGTACCTCTGTTGTCTATTGTTGAATCCAAAGGATAGGATGATCTTTTCAGGTTGAACTATAATTGTGGCCCTTTCAATTAAATTAGCCGCATGTTGTAGTTTGGCTCCCGGAAAGCTATCGACCTGTAGGTCAGGGCAGTTGTGGGTAGGCAGTCTGGATATGTTAGAGTCTCCTATTATAACATATTTTTTGTTTAAGGTGAGACTCCAATCTGACATTTTTTTGCCCGTGTTTATGTGTCTTATGGGCCCAGTTGCCGGAACATCACTGGCAGGGATTATAATCTGCCCCTTTGTGACCTTGGTTTCATTTGCGTTTGTATTAATAGGTGCTGTCACTGGGAGGAGATTTGTGGTTGTTTCTTCATTTCTATTATATTGGCCCTCTAATGTAGTCGTCACCGAAAGGTCTTCGGCATTATTTTTTCTACCCATGTTTGTGTGGGGTGTGAGAGGGATTTTTTCAAGTAAGGCCTTTCTGGGCTTCGGTTGAGGAGTGTAGTATGAGGTGCTGGCCTCACCCTGTTCAACCTCCACTGTATTTTTTTGTGGAGCCCCCAAGTTGTAAAAGGATTCATCCCCTTCTTTAAGACACCTGGAAAGAGGTGAGAGGCCCTGTATGGGTGCCTCTGTGCTTTCAGCATATAAAGAAAAACTCATCAGAGATGAGTGATTTGAGTCTTTGCGGGCTGGTTGCACTGGTGGTATCATGGGTGAGCTTTCCCCATTATCAGGCTCTGTCTCAGGAATAACTGGTTCCTTTGCAAATGTCACCTCCTGGTGCGGTGACACATTAATATTAGCGCGTTGTGGCGCTTTGCTAAAAATGTTGGGGACACTATCAGGCAGAATTTCTTGGACTCTGCGGGGACTAGTTATTCTTTGTGTTCTAGGGGAAGGAATTGGGGCCTGTATGGGCCTAAGTATGACCTTTGGGTCCAATGGGTTGTGATACACTTCATCCTCATCCTCCTCATCAAAAGACCAGTCTCCACGGTGTTTTGGCGTGCTCACTGGGGTTCTTATTGTTTGGATTTCTATGTGTTGTACACCCTTTTTGTGGTGCACAGAAACTTGTGGTGGTATCAGGGAAGGGGGACCCTGAAACCTGGTGGGAGGAGAGGTGGAAGGTGTAGCGGGCCTTGTTGCTGCTACTTGGGCATATGTACGAGGGCTTGATGCCTCTCTGGTGACCGGGTTTGTTGGGTTCTGAGTCACTGTTTCTTCTCTGAAAAGTTCATCTGTGATAAGAGCTTCTGCCTGTTCGACAGTTTCAGTGTTGATTATGCCCCTATAATTTTTTTTAGTCCAGGTTGAAGCCACATCAAACGCTTGAGGCCAGTCTGCCTGGTCGGTTTGTTCACGGATTTTTTTCATGGTAACTTCAATCAGGGAATCGTAATGTTGTTCTAGGACTAATTGAGTTGTGTACAACCAGTTTTTTGCGTTTCCTTTCAGTAACTGATTGACTTGCTCGTCTGGGAAGGCCGGTTTAACCGTGTTGACCAGTAAGTTGGTCAGCCTCTGAAAGGTGATGGGTTGGTTTCCTTCGACTTTCGTCGTCACTTTCCCCTGGTGATGAACAAGTCTAATCAGTTGGTACATTAATTTGATAGTGTTTTTGAGTTTGGGAGGGGCTGGGATGAAATCTGTGTTCTGATGTAGTGTTCTATTGTTTATTTGATTCTGTTTTGTCCTGTCTGTGTTTTTCTGGAAGTAATTTTGTGTGTTTCTATTATTTTTAGGTTCTTTTTCGCTGGGGAGGACAACATCTTGGTCATGATATGGTGAGGTTCTGAGGTGTGCGACCTGTCTTGGTCTCTGCTCATCGTGATACTCTTTTTCATTGTGGTGTTCAAATTCATTACTGTACTGAATGGTTCTATTTCTTTGTTTAGTGTGAGGTCTGTATGGACCTGCATCATATCTGTGAGAGTTGCGCACCTCTCTCTTAAGGTGAAATGAATCCTTCAGAGAATTATGTTGAGCTGCATATTGTTTGTTTTTGTTGTTTTCATTCAGATTCCATGTGTATTTGTGTGGATCATTGAATCTAACATTCATTCTCTGCACATGTCCTCTTTTTGGAGGGTCTGTGTTTTTAGAATGAGAGGAAAAATTATCATTCCTTCTCATTTTATAGTTGGGTGTTGTCTCTCTCTGCCTTGGGCGAGTATATGGTGTAGGACGTTGTCCAGCTCGTCCCCTAAGGCTTTCCATCATTTAACACACCAACAAAGAAATAGAGAATGAGAAATAATCAAGATTTTTGTGAATGAATGAAATAAATGCAGCGAGTAGAAAGGTATAATTGAAAATAATGGATATAAAGTGAAAATAATGGATATAAAGAGAAAATAATGGATTGAAAATTGAAAAAAAATTGAAGAAAATACAAGGTCTTTTTTGTATAAAGTTCAGTTCAAGCCAAATCGCGACGTTTCGGTACAATTAGTACCTTCTTCAGGCTGGCTTGAACAAATTTTTATAAAATACCGGTATAATATGAAGAATCAATGAATATAATATAGAGAAGCAATGAATATAATAGCAGTTTGTAGAGAATCAACCGTCCGTGGCAGTAGTAAATCAGCGAGTGAGCCGCGGAGGCGTCACGGACCTTTAAATGGCACGTTCGTGTGGGCGTGGCCTGTCCCGTGTTAAAAGTGCTAAAATAAGCCTTTTCTAAACTCGCAAAAAATCAAAAAAGTGCTCGAATTTTTGCAGGGGATGTTTTGTAAGATGATTCGATCGGAGATTAATGTTAAGGTGATGTTTTAAGCCTGTTTTACTGTTTTGTTGCTGAGTAAACCGTTGGCGTCACTTGTTGAGTAGCGTCTTTTGAAAAACGTATCCTCGTTGAGTTTTGTGAATGGGTGACGTCACTGCCTCTTCGAACATATAGTTGCATTTTTTGAAAAATGTATACTGCCTCTACCCCATGTATTTGAGGGAAAATAATGTTTTTGGACATGTTTGAGAGTTGAAAAAAAATTAAATAAAATCTCCAAAGTGTGTTGGACCATGATAATGTGTCTTGTGATTTTTTTGATTCATATAAATCATATTATTCAGCATGTGTTTTCTATCTATTATGAATGTATAATCACTGTATGTGTTTTTTCCTTAATGAGGCCTGATTATGATGAAGTATACATGTATACACACATTAAATTTATTTATTTGTGTGTGTGTGTAGGTAGTAATTTGTTCTTCTGATATAATATTTTATTTATTTATATACCATTTATGTGGTGTTTTATGGGACAGAGAGGGACAGAGGGTCTTGAGAGTCCAAACTGATCCCAACAATTATCAAAGTTCAGAGAAGGAGGCACGGGCTGGGTAAGGTTTTCTGTATTTCCAGTCATCGGTTTCCGAAGATCCCGATGACGGTTGTGCACTGGCCATCCATTCCACTGACCGCTTTGAAATGGTATGGGATCAGTATTGTCTCCCACCGACTCTCCCTCTATTTTTATAAGTCTTTTTAGGTGTTATATTAATTATTAGTCTATTTATCTTTATGGACATATGTATGCTTGTATGAGTTAATGCATGTCTTTATTTATTTGTATATTTATTAATTAATTTATTAATCTTTTTCTCCCTTATTCTCTCCTCAAGGTCCAGTTCAATGTAAAAGCTCTAAGGAAATCCCAAAACCTGGTGCTATGCTGACATCTAGTGTTCAGAGAGGTGTTCTGACCTCTCAACACATGTGCAGGTAAGTTTTAAAGGGTCAAGGGTCAATCTTTACAACCTAGACTGGCAAGAGGAATAGCCGGGCAGAAACGAAGGGGTAAGTCCGTTAAATTGAATGATAAATATATTTATTTAATCCAAGCGGGCTATTTGGGCTGAGGGATATTTTATTTTTATTTTAAGCCGTGTTGTTTTTTTGCCAGGGTTCCCTTGGGTAGGTTTTAGGGTTCTGTTGGTGAATCCAGGGTTGTTTTGGGTAGGGTTAGGTAATGAGAGGGTTTGGATGTCCAGGGTTATTTTGGGTAGGGTTAGTTGATGAGAAGGGTTCAGATGTCCAGGGTTATTTTGGGTAGGGTTAGGTGGAGGGAGAGGTCAGATGTCCAGGGCTATTTTGGGTAGGGTTAGGTGAAGGAAGGGGTCAGATGTCCAGGGCTATTTTGGGTAGGGTTAGGTGAAGGAAGGGGTCAGATGTCCAGGGTTATTTTGGGTAGGATTAGGTTAGAAAAGGGGTCAGATGTCCTGGTGGCAGTGACGGGTAGGTTTTAGGTTTTGGGTTTTTGCAAGTTAGCAGTTTAAATGCGCTCTCCAATGTTGCAGCATTGCTTTGGCTGTCTGGGCCTTCCAGTGTATCCCGTCACTTTCAACAAAGAATTGTTCAATGGGGAGCGGTGGGATATAACTGGTGTTTTTCTTTGTGTGGTTGTTTAGATGTTCAATCATCATTTGCTCATACAGTGGAAGCGTTCTAGCAAAATTGATGAGGGGAAAGAATACTTCCGTGTTGGGAAGTTTCTTGGTGACAGCCCTGCAGGTCTTTTGCAGTTCAGTAAAGGCCGCAATTGTGTACCTCTGTTGTCTATTGTTGAATCCAAAGGATAGGATGATCTTTTCAGGTTGAA